>NW_012104065.1:430397-455429 GCF_000951045.1 Mandrillus leucophaeus
AAATAAAAGAGGACACAAACAAATGGAAGAACATTCCATGCTCATGGATAGGAAGAATCAATATCGTGAAAATGGTCATACTGCCCAAGGTAATTTATAGATTCAATACTATCCCCATCAAGCTACCACTGACTTTCTTCAAAGAATTGGAAAAAACTACTTTACACTTCGCATGGAACCAAAAAAGAGCCCGCAAGCCAAGACAATCCTAAGTAAAAAGAACAAAGCTGGAGGCATCATGCTACCTGACTTCAGACTATGGTACAAGGCTACAGTAACCAAAACAGCATTGTACTGGTACCAAAACATACCTATAGACCAATGGAACAGAACAGAGGCCTCAAAAATAATACCACACATCTACAACCATCTGATCTTTGACAAACCTGACAAAAACAAGCAATGGGGAAAGGACTCCCTGGTTCAATAAATGGTGTTGGGAAAACTGGCTAGCCATATGCAGAAAGCTGAAACTAGATCCCTTCCTCACACCGTATACAAAAATAAACTCAAGATGGATTAAAGACTTAAATGTAAGACCTAACACCATAAAAACCCTAGAAGAAAACCTAGGCAATACCATTCAGGACATAGGCATGGGCAAATACTTCATGACTAAAACACCAAAAGCAATAGCAACAAAAGCCAAAAGTCACAAATGGGATCTAACTAAAGAGCTTCTGCACAGCAAAAGAAACTATCATCAGAGTGAATGGGCAATCTACAGAATGGGAGAAAATCTTTGCAAGCTATCCATCTGACAAAGGGCTAATATCCAGAATCTACAAAGAACTTAAACAAATAACCCCATCAAAAAGTGGGCAAAGGATATCAACAGACACTTCTCAAAAGAAGACATTTATGCATCCAACAGACATATGAAGAAATGGTCATCATCACTGTTTATCAGAGAAATGCAAATCAAAACCACAATGAGATATCATCTCATGCCAGTTACAACAGTGATCATTAAAAAGTCAGGAAACAACAGATGCTGGAGAAGATGTGGAGAAATAGGAATGCTTTTACACTGTTGGTGGGAGTGTAAATTAGTTCAACCATTGTGGAAGACAGTGTGGCAATTCCTCAAGGAGCTAGAACTACAAATACCATTTGACCCAGTGATCCCATTACTGGGTATATACCTAAAGGATTATAAATCATGCTACTATAAAGACACATGCACACATATATTTATCGTGGCACTATTCACAATAGCAAAGACTTGGAACCAACGCAAATGTCCATCAATGATAGACTGGATTAAGAACATGTGGCACATAAACACCATGGAATTTTATGCAGCCATAAAAAAGGATGAGTTCATGTCCTTTGCAGGGACATGGATGAAGCTGGAAACCATCATTCTAGGCAAACCATCACAAGGACAGAAAACCAAACACCACATGTTCTCACTCATAAGTAGGAGCTGAATAACAAGAACACATGGACACAGGGCAGAGAACATCACACACTGCAGCCTGTCGGGAGATGGGAGCCTGGAGGAGGGATAGCATTAGGAGAAATACTTAATGTAAATGACGAGTTGATGGGCGCTGCAAACCAACATGGCACATATATACCTATGTAACAAACTTGCACATTGTGCACATGTACCCTAGAACTTATAGTATAATAATAAAAAAAAGAAGAATATGAGTCTGAAATCAGGTTTGACAATGAAGAAGCATATTATTTCCAGTCACAGCATTTTGGATTTATTCTCAAATGTTCCTTCTTTTTAAATGAATAGTAAATCACCAATATCCACAATTCTTATCTAAGGGGGAATTTGCTGCTGCATTAAATCACAAGTTACATATCACTTCCTCATTCAGGTCCCTTAAAACTCTGAATTTGGTGAGCATCATAAGAGTTAGGGAAGAGTCTCAACTGCTTTTGGATGAGAATTCAGGTGGCACAGAAAGTTAAAAAAAAAAAATGGAGCAGGAGGTTAGGTATTTAGTCTGCAAGAGGTATGGATATAGCGGTTTTATATCAGGTCATTCATTTAACCTCTCCTGACCTCAATTTTCTCATCTATTGAAGGATTGCTGAAGAGTTAGCTTCTGGGAAAATGGAGAGCACATAATTTTCCCTATTCCTCTCACGAAGTACAACTAAAAACACTCTACATTATATATAAAACACACATAAGAAGACACTGGGCCTGGCCACAGTGGTGGCTGGGCGCGGTGACTCATTATGCAGGTAATGTCAGCACTTTCGGAGGCCAAGGAGGGAGGGTTGCTTGTGCCCAGGAGTTCAAGACCAGCCCGGGCAATATGGTGAAACCACATCTCTACCAAAAATACAAAAAGTAGCCAGTCTCATTATCCGGTCTCAAAATACATACATACAAACATACATACGTACATACATATCTAAAAATAAAATCAAAAACTTTAAACAAAAAAAGACTCTGGGAAGTAAAGAAAGAATATAACAGATCAGCTCAGGACTTCTGGACCTAAGGAAAATCATAATGATAAGTTCCTTGGGTTTTCAATTTGCCTTCTATATTTTAGACTTGGTACTGAAAAAGTTGGCAACCTCAAAACAGCAACCTCAAAACGTCAAAACAAAACTTACAAAGTAAGCTCCAAAACAAAAACCTACTCTCTTTAGCCAAAAGAACCAAGGAAGCAAGACATGAAACTTTAAGATAATACTGCTCTACTATAACCAAACACCACAGAAAAACCTTTAGCTACCTCACACTCATGCTAGTTCAGGCCAAGTGAGAAGTCCAGTGTTCTACAACCACTAGGCTGTAACATGGTGCCCCAACTAAGATAGTGTTAGAGAAGGTCAAGTAGAAACCCAATACTTTCATCTCTGCTACGAGGTAGCAAACCACCCCCATTGGTATCAGTAGAGGCTACATCCAGAGCCAGGACTTCTTTCCCACCTAGCAGTAATGAAGTGACAATCCCTCCTTTTCCCTGCTAGAGAAGTATCAGAGAAAGCCAGTGAAACAGAATATTTAAATGAGATCCAGAGATTTATAACATAATACCCAAAATGTTCAGATTTCAGGAGAAAATTGTTTGTCATACCAAGAACCAGGAAGACCTCAAAGTAAATTTAAAAAGATAATCAGTAGATATCAATCAATGACAAAGATGCTAAAATTGCCTGGCAAAGATTTTAAAGCAGCCATCATAGGCCAGGCACGATGGCTCATGCCTGTAATCCCAGCACTTTGGGAGACTGAGGCAGGCAGATCATGAGGTCAGGAGATCGAGACCATCCTGGCTGACATGGTGAAACCCGGTCTCTACTAAAAATATTTTAAAAATTAGCCAGGCATGGTGGTGTGCACCTGTAGTCCCAGCTGCTGGGGAGGCTGAGGCAGGAGAATGGCGTGAACCTGGGAGGCGGAGTTTGCAGTGAGCCGAGATGGTGCCACTGCACTCCAGCCTGTGCGACAGAGTGAGACTCCGTCTCAAAAAAATAAAAAAGCAGCCATCATAAAAATATTTTAACGAACAATGACCAATATGTTTACAACAAATTTAAAAATTGTAATCTTTTGCAAAGAAATAGTCTCAGAAAAAAAAAAAGAAGACACAAGGAAGAATCAAATGAATATTTTAGAAATAAAAAATACAATAACCAAAATAAAAACTCAATGGATAGACTCAAAGGCAAAATGGAACAGAGGAAATAACTGGTGAACTTGAAAATAGAACCATAGAAATTATCCAGTATGAATAAAAGAGAGAAAATATACTGAAAACAAAATGAACAGAGTCTGAGGGACCAGTGACTATAAGAAAAAGTAACAGTTCTGTCGTTGGAGTCCCAGAAGGAGAGAGGAAAGAGGGTGGGACTGAGAAAGTAAGCAAAGGAGTTTGACTTAAAACTCATCAAATCTGACAAAAGACACAAACCTATGCATTAAAAAAATTGAATAGGCCAGGCACCATGGCTCACTCCTACAATCCCAGTACTTTGGGAGGCCAAGGCAGGCAGATTGCTTGAGCCCAGAAGTTCAAGATCAGCCTAGCCAACATGGTGAACCCTGTCTCCACTAAAAATAGAAAAATTAGCTAGCCTTAGTGGCACATGCCTATAATCCTAGCTACTTCGGAGGCTGAGGCACAAGAATTGGTTCAAACTGGGAGGCAGAGTTTGCAGTGAACTGAGATCATGCCATTGAACTCTAGCATGAGTGACAGAGTGAGACTGTCTCAGAAAAAAAAAAGGCTGAATAAACCTCAAATAGAATACACTCAAAGAGATATACACAAGGATACATTATAGTCAAACCTATGAAAACTAAAGACTTTGAAAGCAGCTAAGGAAACTAATTCCTCACTTATAGGAGAAATATAAATCAAAAGACAGTGAGTTTTTCATCAAAACTATAGAGGCCAGAAAAAATGTGGCACAATATTTCTCAACTGCTAAAAGAAAAATCTGTAAATTTAGAGTCTTATATCCAGCAAAAATGTATTTCAAGAATGAAGGGAAAATCAAGACATTTTCAGATTTTAAGAAATCTAAAAGAATGTGTTGTACTCTTAAAAAAATTACCAAAAGTTCTCTAAGCAGAAAAGAAATTATTAAAAATATAAACCTGAGACCAGGCACAGTGACTCACACCTGTAATCCCAGTGTTACAGGAGGCCAAGACCAAGGGAGGATTGATTGAGCCCAGAAGTTTGAGATCAGCCTGGACAACACAGTGAGACCTCATCTCTGCCAAAAAAAAAAAAAAAAATAGCTGGGCATAGTGGTGCGTGTGCTTGTGGTCCTAGCTACTCACTCAATGCATGTATAAGAAAAGAAGCTGAGTGGGAAGACCTCCTGAGCCTAAGATTAAGTCAAGTCTGCAGTGAGCCATGAGTCTGCCACTGTACTCCATCCTGGGCTACAGAGAGAGACCGTGTCTCCAAAAAAAAAAAAAAAAAAACCAACCAACCAAACAAAAAACCTGGGAACATCAGGAAGAAAAAGAATATCATAAGAAAAAAGTGGATAAACACAATAACCTTTTCCTTTTACATTTTGTAAATTATGTTTGATGGTTGGAAAAAATTATAGCATTGCCTAATGCAGTTCTAAATTATGTTGAGGAAATACTTAAGAAAATTATATTATAAATGGATGAAGGTAAAGAACATAAAGGGAAGTAAGGTTCCTTTACTCGAACTGATAATATGATGATAATAGAAGACTATGGTAAGTAATCTATGTAAACAGAGATAAACTCAAAAATATTACAAGTAACTTAAGTGGAAATTCTAAGAAAAGTTCAAGTAACCCACAGGAATGCAAACAAAAGCAAACAGAAAAATGAAAAACAACAGAGACAAATAGAAAACAAAAATAAAATGGCAGGCTTAAGTCCTAATTTATCAACAATTATATTAAAAGTAAAAGTGGGAGAGGAACATCTAATAATTATAAAAGGAACAGTTTACCAAGAAGACATAGTAATTTTAAATGTGTATGAACCAAACAACAGAACTGGTAAATGTTTCAAGCAAAAATTGATAGAATGGAAAAGAGAAATAGAGAAACCCACAATTACAGTTGAAGATTTCAACATCCGTCTCTCAATAATTAATAGAATAAGTACACAGAAAATCAGCAGGGATATAGAACTCAACAACACCATCAACCAACAGGATCCATCAACAGTTAGGGAACACTCCACCCAACAACAGCAGAATGTACATTGCTTTCAAGTGTCCATGGAACATATACTAAGATAACACAAATCCTGGCCTATAAAACAAACCTCAACAACTCTAAAAGAATTGAAATCAAAGTGTGTCCTCCAATCACAATGGAATCAGACTAGGAATTAATAACAGAGAGATTTATTTTAAAACTTGGCCAGGCACAATAGCTCACACCCGTAGCCCCAGCTACTGAGGAGGCTGAGGCGAGCGGATTGCTTGTGTCCAAGAGTTTGAGGTTCAGTGAGCCATGATCACACCACAGCAATTCAGCCTGAGGAACAGAGCAAGACCCTGTCTCTAACAACAGCAAAAAATTCCAAACACTTGGAACCCAGACAACATACTTGTAAATAATATGTCAACAAAGAGGAAATCTGAAAGGAAATTTAAATATATATATTGAACTGAATGAAAATGAAACTACAACATACGTCAATGTGTGGGACACAGCTATAGCAGGGCTGAGAGGGTAATTTATAGCACTAAATGCATATGTAAGAAAAAAGGACTGTCTCAAATCAATAATCTAAGCTCTCACCACTAGCCCCTAGAAAATGAAGGGTAAAATAAACTCAAAAGAAGTAGAAGAAAGGAAATAACAAAGGTAAGAGCAGAAATCAGTGAAACAGAAAACAGAAAAACAATAAAAAATTCATTTTTAAAAAGACTTGGTTTTTTGAAAAATCTAAAATAAAATGGACAAGCTCTAGTAAGACTGACAAAGGAAAAAAGAGAGAAGACATAAATTACCTGTATCAGGAATGAAACAGAAGATATTACTATGACCTCTGCAGACAATAAAAGGACAATAAGGGAATACTACAAACAATTCTACACACAAATTTGACAAATGAAGTGGACAAATTCCTCAAAAAGACACACACACACACACACACACACACACACACACACACACACAACCACAACTCACATAAAATAAAATAATGTGACTAGGTCTATGACTATGAAGAAAACTAAATTTATGATTTGAAAAACCCCCAAAAAAGACATCTCCAAGCCCAGATGGTTTTGCTCAAGAATTCCACTAACCCTGTTTAAAAAAAAAATTATATCAATCATTTCATTTAAAGAGGAATCAATACAAATTCTACACAATCTCTTCCAGAAAATACAAAAGGAAACTAAAGACCAACACCTCTCATGAACATAGACACAAAAATCTTTAACAAAATATTACCAAATAAAATCCAGATATATGTATGTATGTGTGTGTGTTTTGTTGTTGTTGTTGTTGTTGTTGTTTTGTTTTGTTTTTTTTTTCTTTTGAGATGGAGTCTCGCTCTGTCGCCCAGGCTGGAGTGCAGTGGCATGATCTTGGCTCCCTGCAACCTCCACTTCCCTGGTTCAAGCAATTCACCTGCCTCAGCCTCCTGAGTAGATGATTATCCCGAATAGGGATTACAGGCGCATACCACCACACCCAGCTAATCATTTTGTATTTTTAGTAAAGATGGGGTTTCACCATGTTGGCCAGACTGGTCTCAAACTGACCTCAGGCAATCTGCCCACCTTGGCCTCCCATAGTGCTGGGATTACAGGAATGAGCCACCACGCCTGGCCCAGCAATATATTTTTTAAATGATATATCATTACCAATTGGGGTTTATGCCAGGGATGCAAGTCTGGTTCAATATTTGAAAATCAATAAATGTAATTCACCAATCAGACTAGAGGAAAAAATTACATGGCATATCAATCAATGCAGAAAAAAGCGTTTCACAAAACTTAACACTCATTCACAATTTAAAAAAAAAAAAAAAAAACCTCTCATAAATATGGAATAGAGGGAATCTTCTTCTTCAATTGGATAAAGAGCATCTACAAAAAAGCTTCAGGTGTCTTTGCAGTTAACGACAAGAGCCTGAATACTTTACATCTAAGATCAAGGCAGGAATGCCGATTCTAGATGCTCTTATTCAACTTAATGCTTGCAGTTGTAGCTAGTGCAATAAGGCAAGAAAAATAATTAAAATGCATGTAGATCATAAAGCAAGAAATAAAATTATCTTTATCTGTAAATGGCATGATTGTGTACATAGAAAATCTCAAGAAATTTACCAAAAAATGCACCTAGAACTAACAAGTGAATCCAGCAAGGTCATAGAGTATAAGATAAACATACAAAACTCAATTATATGTATATATAGTACTATCAATAAACACATGGATGTCAAAATTAAAAATACAATGGCATTTACAATTCCTAAAAAAGAAAGGAAATACTCAGGAATACATCTAACAAGATATGTATAGGATTTGGGTGCTAAAACATAAAAAACACTGATAAAATAAATCAAGGGCTGAAATAAATTGAGAGACAAATTGTGTTCCTGAATTGAGACACTCAACATAATAAAGTGTTAATTCTCCAGAGACTCATATGCAAGTTTAACATAATTTCTATTAAAATTTCATCAAGAGTTTTTGTAATTATAAACAAGATTATTCGAGAATGTATATGGAAAGGCAGAGGAGCTAGAACAGTTAAAACAAATTTGGAAAGGAAGAATAAAGAATAAATAAGTTAACCTGATACCAATATTTTTTATATAGATACAGTCATCAAGATGGTATGGTGTTGGCAGAGAGATAGATGCATAGCTCAGTGCAACAGAATAGAGAACACAGACATAGACCAACACAAATATGCCCAGCAACCTTTTGATAAAGTTGTGAAAGCAATGCAGTGGAGGAAAGATAGCTTTTTCAACAAGTAGTACTGAAATAATTAGACATCTATACACAAATAATCATAATAATAATCTCCAACTTAAATCTCACTCCTTGTACAAAAAATAAACTCAAAATGAATAACAGACTTAAATGCAAACATAGAACCATAAAACTTCCAGGAAAAAACATAGGAGAAAATCTTGGGAATCTACAACTATGCAAACAGTTCTTACACTTGACACCAAAAGCACAATCCATAACAGAATAAATTGGTAAATTTGACATCATCAAAGTTAAAAACTTTTGTTGTGTAAAAGATCCTGCCAAGAGGATGAAAATACAAGCTATACATTGGAACAAAATATTTGCAAACTGCACATCCAACAGAGAACTAGTATCTAGAATAACATAAAGAATTCTCAAAACTTAAACATGCAAGTACCATATGACCCAAGCAATTACATTCCTAGGTATTTATACTAGAGAAACAACTTACATTCATACAAAAACTTGTACATGAAAATTTATTAAAGTTTTATTTATAATAGTCCAAAACTGGAAACAACCCAGATGGCCTTTAATAGATAAATGGTTAGACAAACTCTTCTATCCATTCCATGGAATACCACTCAGCAATAAAAAGGAAAAAACTATTGGTGTATGTAATTCTCCAGAGAATGATGCTCAGTGAAAAAAAGCCAATCCCAAATGTTTACACACTGTATGTTTCCATTTATGTAACATTCTTGAAATGACAAAATTACAGAAATGGAAAACAAAGTAGTGGCTCCCAGGAATTAAGAAGGGGATGGGGCAGGAGGGAAGTAAGTGTGGTAATAAAAGAGCAACATAAAGAATTTGTGATGATGGGCCAGATGCAGTGACTCATGCCTGTAATCCCAGCATTTTGGGAGGCCGAGGTGGGTGGAGTTTGAGACCAGCCTGGCCAACATGGTGAAACCTGTTTCTACCAAAAATGCAAAAATTAGCTGGGCATCATGGTGCATGTCTGTAATCCCAGCTTCGCGGGAGGCTGAGGTAGGAGAATCGCTTGAACCCAGGAGGCAGAAGTTGCAGTGAGCCAAGATCACACCACTGCACTCCAGTCTAGGCAACAGAGTGAGACTCCATCTCAAAAAAAAAAAAAAAAGAATTTGTGGTGATAAAAATATATAGTATCTTGACCATATTAATGTCAATATCCTGGTAGTCATATTGTACTATTCCTTTGCAAGATGTTTCTATTAGGCAAAACTAGGTAAAGTATACACGAGATTTCTCTGTATTGTTTCTTACAACTGCATGTGAATCTATTATCTTAAATAAAAAGTTTAATTTCTTTAAAAAAAGTATTCAGATACTTGATCTCTAAAGGTCCTTCTAAATCTGATATTCTGATGGTCACCATGATTTATGTGGATGTCTTTATGGTAGTATTTTCCAGAATGTGATCTATGGAACATGAATCCACCTCAAGATCCTAAAAGTTGTCTATGGTTAAAAAGGTTGGTTCTATGGTCAAATATGTGTGAACTATTTGTACTAACATAATAAGTACTACCATAATAAGAGTACTAACATAATAAGAAAAAAATTAAAACCTGACTAAGAAAATAAATTAAAACCTAATAACTTTAATCCATCATTTCTTTTTTTTTTTTTTTTTTTTTTTTTTTGAGACGGAGTCTCGCTCTGCCACCCAGGCTGGAGTGCAGTGGCCAGATCTCGGCTCACTGCAAGCTCCGCCTCCCGGGTTTGCGCCATTCTTCTGCCTCAGCCTCCCGAGTAGCTGGGACTACAGGCGCCCGCCACCTCGCCCGGCTAGTTTTTTGTATTTTTTAGTAGAGACGGGGTTTCACCGTGTCAGCCAGGATGGTCTCGATCTCCTGACCTTGTGATCCGCCCGTCTCGGCCTCCCAAAGTGCTGGGATTAATCCATCATTTCTAAAACATGGCACAGAGACCCTTTCCCTTTCTTTTTCCTTCTTTTCTTTTTTGTTTTTTCGTAGGAACACCTATTAGCATCTTAGCTCATTTGGTCTGCCGTAACAAAATGCTATAGACCAAATAGCTTATAAATAATGGAAATTTTTTTCCTCACAGTTCTGGCAGCTGAGTCTAAGATCAAGGTGCTGGTATATTCAGTGTCTGGTCCAACACCATTTTCTGGTCCACAGAGAGCACCTTCTTGCTACATTCTCACATGGCGTATGGGGTGAGGAATTTCTCTTTGCTTCTCTTATAAGGGCACTAATCCCATTCATGAGGAATCCTCTCTCATGACCCAATTACCTCCCAAAGTCCCCACCTCCTAATACCATCACTTTAGCGATTAGAGTTTCAACATAGGAATCTGGGGGGAATACGAGCATTCAGTCCAGAGCCAGAGCAGCATCTAATGTAATGCTGGCACTCCACAGAACCCAATTTGAAATATGATGTTATGATAAATTAACTCTTTTGACATATAGTGGCAAGTTCAAGTTTTCGTTTTCAGTCCTCTCAATTCCTCTCCAGTTATGTAACTGTATCCCTGCAATTTCACCTGTCTTCTCTTTGTATTTTTAATTCTTTCTCCTGCACTGAATTCACAGCTCCCTGAGGGCAAGGACTTTGTCTTCAGAGTCATTCAAACACTTGCTTTGTACCTACTCTGCAGCTCTACAGATGCTTTTCTGAGTGTCCAGGCAGTTCTTTTGTGGTTAGCCTTCTGAAGTGAACCTCTGTTCTTTCTGCCTTCCACCAGTGTTCTACCTTCCTTGGGGGAATTGATCTTCTCCCATTTGAATCATGTCATTCTGGTGACTACTCACCAGAGACTGTCACCTCCCCAACATGAGACATAACATGGTCAATGACAGTATCCCATTCTCTTGGCCAAAGTGATTGATTCAGAGTCACCTAAGCTGCAAACCAAGCCAGTCAAAGTCTTTTCCTGGAATTTTGCAATCTGAAGTTGGAAGAGAAGAATTCTTGCCTCTTGGATTATAGAAGCTAGAAAAATATAAATCTGAGGCCATCTTACCAGTATAGGGAAACCCTGTCTGTGGTAAGCAAGGATAAAGCCACTGGGAGACAAGCAGTTAAGGAACAGTGTCTTAGTCCATTAGTGTTGCTATAAAGGAATGCCTGAGGCTTGGCAATTTATAAATAAACAAAAGAGATTTATTTGGCACAAGGACCTGCAGACTGTACAAAAAGCATGGTGCCAGCATCAGCTTCTAATGAGAGCTTCAAGCTGCTTCCACTCATGGTGAAAGGGGAATGGGAACCAGAGTGTTCAAAGATCACATGGCAAGAGAAGAAGCAAGAGAGAAGGAGGAAGGTGCTATGCTCTTTTTAACAGTGGGTTCCCACAGGAGCTAATACAGCAAGAACCCACTCATTACCATGAGGACAGAACTAAGCCATTCATGAAAGATCCACCCCATGACCCAAACACCTCCCATTAGGCTCCCATATCCAACACTGGGGATCACATTTCAACGTAAGATTTGAAGAAGTCAAACATCAAAACCATAAAATTCTGCTGCTAGCCCCACAAATCTCATGTCCTTCTCACATTGCAAAATAAAGTCATTCCTTCTCAATAGTTCCCAAATGTCTTAACCTGTTCCAGCATCAACTGAGAAGTTCAAAGTCTCCTATAATACTCAAGTCAAGTTTTTTACGAGCCCTTAACATCAAAAATAAGTTATTGTGGTGTGTTCCTGTAGTCCCAGCTACTTGGGAAGGCTGAGGTGGGAGGACCACTTGAGCCCAGGAGTTCTGGCTGTAGGGCACTATGCCGATCAGTTGTCTGCACTAAGTTCAGCATCAATATGGTGACCTCCTGAGGGTGGGGGACCACCAGGTTGCCTAAGGAAGAGTGAACCAGCCCAGGTCAGAAACAGAGCAGGCCATGCAGTGCTGCAAGTTCAAATATAATTTTAAAAATTGTTAAAAGAGGCCAGGTCCAGTGGCTCACGCCTGTAATGCTAGCACTTTGGGAGAAAAAGGCAGGTGGATTGCCTGAGCTCAGGAGTTCGAAACTCAGGGAAACATGGTGAAACCCCTTCTCTACTAAAAATGCTAAAACATTAGCCTGGTGTGGCGGCATGCACCTGTAGTCCCAGCTACTCAGGAGGCTCAGGCAGGAGAATTGCTTGAACCCGGGAGGCAGAGGTTGCAGTGAGCTGAGATCACACCACTGCACTCCAGCCTGGGCGACAGAGCGAGACTCTGTCTCAAAAAATAATAATAATAATAATTACAACAAATAAATCATTAAAAATAAACAGAGCAGGTCAAAACTCTTGTACAGTAGCAGAACTGCACCTGTGAATAGCCACTGCACTCCACCCTGGGCAACATAGTGAGACCTCATCTCTGAAAAAAACACAAAATAAATAAATGAGTTATTTACTTCCAAGATACAATGATTATACAGGCATTGAGCAAACATTCCCATTACAAAAGGGATAAATAGGCCAAAAGAAAGGGGTAACAGGCCTCACACAAGTCCAAAACCCAGCAGGGCAGATGTTAAATCTTAGAGCTCCAAAATGATCTCCCTTGACTCCATGGCCAGCATCCTGGGCACACTAGTATGAGGAGTGGGCTCCCAAGGCCTTGTGAAGCACTGTCCCCATGGCTTTGCTGGGTGCTGCCTACATGGCTGCTCACATAGGTCAAAGTCCAACGTCTGTAGGTTTTCCAGGCTGAGATTGCATGCTGCTGCTGGCTGTATAATTCTGGGGTCCAGAGGATAGCAGCCCTGCTTCCACAGCTCCACTAGACAGTGTGCTCATGGGGACTTTCTATGGGGGCTCAAACCCCACACTTTTGCTCAGCATTGCATTACTAGAGTCTGCAGCAGGCTTCTGCCTGGGCACCCAGGTTTTCCTATATACATCCTCTGAAATCTAGGTAGAGGTTGCCGAGTCTCTACTCTTGAATTCTGCATGCTGCAGAATTAAAAGCATGTGGAAGCCACCAAGCAGTGGCTCAGACAGTACCAGGAGCCATTTGAGTTGTGGCTGGAGCTGTAGAGGCCAGGATTTAGAGAGTAGCATCTGGAGGTGGTACAAGACAGCAGCATTCAAGGCCATTCTCCTAAAACTATTCTGGCCTTGTAGGCCTCTGAGACTGTGATGGGAGGGGCTGCTTTGAGGATCTTTGAAATGCCTTTGGGGGCCTTTTCCCCATTGTCTTAACTATTAGCACCTGATTCCCTTTTAGCCATGTTAATCTCTCTAGCAAAAGGTTGCTCCGCAGCACCCTTGGATTCCTCTCCTGAGAAGGCTCTTTCCTTCTCTGATACAGAGCTAGGCTGTGAATTTTCCAGGTTTTTACACTCTGCTTTCTTTTTAATTAGGTCATCTCTTTCCTCCCATATCTGATATAAACTGCTAAAAGCAGCCATGCCACTTCTTGAATGCTTTGCTGCTTTGAAATTTCTTCCACCAGACAGTAGATTATCACTCTTAAGTCTGGACTTCCTCAAAGCCTGAGAGCATGGACACAATGTAACCGAATTCTCTGTCATGAAGTAACATGAGTGACCTTGGCTCCACTTCCCAGTAAGTTCCTTATTTCCACCTGAGACTTCATCAGCATGACCTTTACTGTTTACATTTTTGTCAGCATTTTGGTCACAACCACTAACAATCTCTAAGAAGTTCCTAACTTTCCCTTATCTTCCTGTCTTCTTCTGAACCCTCCAAAATCTTCCAACCTCTGCCTATTACCCAGTTCCAAAGCCAGTTCCACATTTTCAGATATCTTTATAGCAATACCTGACTTCTTGGTACCAATTTTCTGTCTTGGCCCATTTGTGTTGCTATAAAAGAACACCTGAGGCTGGGTAATTCATAAAGAAAAGAGGTTTATTTGGCTCACAGTTCTGCAGACTGTACAAGAATCATGGCAGCAGCATTTGCTTCTGGTAAGGGCTTCAGTATGCTTTCACTCATGGAAGAAGGCCAAAGTGAGCCAGCATGCAGAGATCATTTGGCAAAAGAGAAAGAGGACGGAGGTTCCAGGCTCTTTTTAACAACTAGCTCTCATGGAACTCAAAGAGCAAGAACTCACTCATTGCCTTGAGAATGGCACCAAGCCATTCATGAGGGATCCACCCCCATGACCCAAACACCACCATCATTGGGGATCAAGTTTCAACATAAGATTTGAAGGGGCCAAACATCCAAACTATAGCCAAGAAAGAGTTCTGATACTAGTCGTTGAATCTCCAGGATCCCTGTGGATAGCTTTACTCCTGGACTTCCTACTTACTTTGGCAAACATATTCCCTTTTTGCTTAGGTGAGTTGGATTTCCTTAGGCTGGATTTCTATCACTGCAAATAAAAAAATATTTCTAATGAATATACTCCCATTCAGTTTTTCATTCCTACCTCATTACCCTAATAAGTAGTAAAGATTGGAGCTTGTCATGTGTCATTTTAACCCATTTGTGTCCATTGAACACATTTTTACATTTTGATTTAAATCTGATTAGCTACTCAAGCACCCCCTGGGCTCTTCATAAATGGGATAAAGAATAGATGTGTTTTGATGAAAACGAGCCAGGAAAGGTCTGAAGTACGGAGAGATGCCATGTGAGGACACAAGGCAGCCAGCAGGAGAATGAAGACTGTAGAGAGGAAAAGAGATCAAAAGAGATATAGGAAAAAGTGATCTCCAAAATAAACATATGTTAGTTGTTTCAAATGCTGATGGGAGTAAGCCTGCAGTGGTTAGCCAGGGGCCTATGATAGCCGGGAGGAGGAAAGCAGAACAGTGATGGACAGGGAAATTGGGGAAGAAGTGGATGTGACTAACATTTATTCAGTGCCTCATTTGTGCCAGATACTGTGCTGGCTGCTTTGTGCCTATTGTCTCTTACAACCACACTGCAGGCTCAGAAATATTAAATGATTAGCCCAAGGTGACAGCGGGTTCCAGATTCAAACATAAGTCTCTTTACCTCCAAAGCCAGTGCTGTTTACACTATAAAATGGGCCTGCATCCAGATCCCAGGATGTACAAGTGGGGAGAGGAAGGAGCTTGAGGTAAGAGGGCGCTCTCTTGAGGCAAGAGAACCAGGTCAGCCTCAGAGCAACTTCACAGGCTGCAACCGCATGTAGGGCCACCCCTCTTTGTTCTGGAACAGAGAGAGCCCCAGTGGTCTCCCAGTGGGCGCCCGGAGCCTGTGACATTTGAGCCCCTGACTGGGGGGAAGGGAGCAAAAAATATTCCTATGAAGCTAGGCTGTCAAAAATTGGAGAGGTGTTCAAGAAAGGTACTACTGTACTTAGAGATAGGTGTGATCCTAATCTTTTCTCCTGGTCCCCAATGAAAGCCAACTGAACCTAGGCTGTTTGCAGTGGGAGGGAAATGTAAAAGGGAATAGCAATTTCATGAAGACTGGTTGACTCCGGAGGTAAGGAATCTGGTTCCACATTATATAATCTAAAAATGCCCCCACCACCTACCCCCACCCCCACGCACAAGAGAAGGAAAGGGGGAAAAAACATCCCAGATATCACACAGTCAAGGCAAATGCGGCGAAATGGCTCATTGGTTACTGTGGCAACCGACTCTTCCCTGCTCCGGCTGCTTATCCCACGATCCCTCTGTCACCCTATTTTTAGACTGGAGACAACGAATGAAAACGGCTTTAAAATATTTTTTTCTTTTCTGTGTGTCTAAGGCATGTAGAACCTTTTGAAAAAGACTCAAAAGCCAGAGCTCTGGTGTTGGGGCTGGTTCCCTAGTTCTGATATGAGGGGTGGCCCTCATTTCTCTGAGACTTGGGCCACTGCATGAGGAATGCGCTGGGTTTCTTATGGGTTAAGTGGCAACAAATGAGGAAGAGAAACCTTGAGCTTGTGGCTTAGGTATAAGTAGCCTTGCTACCAAGTAAGGTGGAGAATCTAAGTCATTGAAAATAAACAAAATAACAGGTCTTGAGGAATAAGAGGAGTTTTGAGTTACCTGGTGAGACTGACTATGTAACTCACCTTACCTCCTTCAGTTTTAATTTTCCTCAACTGTAAAATAAAGGAGATTGTGGTCTTTCAGAATTTCAGTGACCTCCAAGACTCTTTAAAGCTCTAAAATCTCTGATCATTATGAGTTTAAATGTCAGTTTCACCAACCTTGCAAAGGAATCCAGCGGTAAGAATCTACTAGTGTTCCTGAGAAACAGCCCCAGTTGTTAAAATTTTTTTTCAGTTGGATATTTGGGAATTGTTATTCTGGACTTTCTCTATGTCCTGTTATAAAGGAAAGATACTGTTTTTAAAAACTGTTTCTGTTGATGAAGATGAGAAGTGAAGAAAACGTCAACACCTTTTCTTCATAGAAAACACTGAATGAGTGCAGCATACACTTAAGATGCTTTTAAGAGAAAGGTGAACTTCTGCAATTCAATGGCAAATAAATTATCAAGTGAAATGCAAAGCAATAGGCTTGCTATGTGGCAGAAAATAGAACAGAGTTGGAGGCAGGGAAAAGTTGGAAAATGCTCACCGCAGGAGGAGAAAAATCTAAACCAGATATAAGCCATGTGTTTTATTTAGTTGATTCAGCACAGTGGTGGGAAGGGGGCCCAAGTGTCCCCATAGGTAGGGAGCCCAGTTCTCAGCAGTGTCCCCACCCTGGCCTGGTTCACAAGGCTGAGTGAGAGAGCAGAGGAGGAGTGGCCTTTTTCGTGGGTAGCTGTTGGGGAGACAGGGGTCTATTTCAGGTCAGCTGAAGTCCCAGAGCAAGGGTTCTCAAAGTCCAGCATGTGGGCACATTACTGAAGTGCTTGTTAAAAATGCAAATTCTCATACACAGCACTGGTTTGTAATAATCTGGTCTTTATACTCTTCACCGAGCTAATCCCTATTTTCTGCTTGGTTTTACCTTAGATGTCCCTTCCACAAGGAGGCCTTTTTGACTACCTCCACCACTCCCACCTCAGATAGTTTAGGTCTCTTCTCAGGTGACACCATCACATCCACTGCTCCTTCTTTTGTAATTTTTATTACATTTGCAACCATTTGCTTAATATCTGTCTTCCATACTGGACTGTAAGGACTGTAAGTTCTATATAAAACATGTGTCACATCTGTCTTGTTCACACTGTCTCAGGGTAACCAGGGTACAGCACACAGTAGACACTCAATGAGTATCTGTTGAGTCAATGAACACTGTAAGTTACAGCTGTACTGGACTGAATAGTGTCCCTCAGAAATTCAGATCTGTCCAGAACTCAGAATGGGAGTTTATTTGGAAATAGGATCTCTGCAGATGTAATTAGTTAAAATGAGGTCCTACTGGATTCGGATGTGTCCTAAATCCAATGAGCAGAGTCCTTATAAGAGATCTATGTCAACATGCACAAAGACGAAGGCCACATAAATGACAGAAACAGAGACTGGAGTGATGCAGCCATAAGCAAAGGAACTCCAAGGATTGCTGGCAACCACCAGAAGCTAGGACAGGGGCAAGGAACAGATTCTCCCTCAGAGTCTTCAGGAGGAACCAACCCTGCTTAGATTTTGGACTTCTGGCTTTTAGAACTCTGATGAGAATATAAAATCCTCTTCCATTAAGTCATCCAGTCTGTGCAGCCCTGGGAAACTAATACAATGGCCTACCTGTCCAGAATCACTTTTTTATTCGCTTATTATTTCTTTCATTTATTCTCATGCTGTCCATGTAGTTCATTTATACCACCAAAATTCTCATATTTCCTGCTCCAATCAGGCAGTTAAAAGTAATTGAAACCCAAATTGGCTTTAATAATAAGAGAAACTTATTGCTCATGACCTGGAAAGCACAGAAGAGAGATTGGTTTCATTGATGACAATGAGGAATCCATTTCCTTCTAGTCTCTCTGCTTTGCCTCCCAAAATGTAAGCTTCACCCTAAATTGACTCCCCTCAACCCACCATGGTCACAAAATGCCTACTTCCAACTCTCTGGGCTATAATTTTTTCAAGTATTGCATTCATTATTGATTTCTGCAGGACAAATTACACCAAACTTAGTATCCTAAAACAACAATAATCATCTATTGTTTCTTGCAGGCAATGTGGATATGAAATTACGGACTGGTTTGGTTGTGGGATTCTGATTAGGCATTCTCATGAGGTTGCAATCAGATATCAGTTGAAGTTGCAGACACTGAAGACCTTTCTAGGAACAGGGGATTCACTTCCAAGGTGGTTCTTTCATGTGGCTGTTAGGCTAACGCTGGCAAGTTGGTTTCTGTCTATGTGGGATTCTCCACCAGCTTCAAGGGTCTTCATGACATGGCAGTTGGCTTTCCGTGGAGCAAGAAACCCAAGACAGCATGAAGAAAATTGCAATGTCTTTTAGCCTCAGAAGCCATACACCATCATTTCCACAGTATTCTCTCTTGCTCTCACAGGTCAGCCCTAATTCAGTGTAGGCGGAGACTACACCAAGGTCATGAATACCAAGAGAACCTCTTATGAACTGGCTATACCATCTATGTCCTAGAGAAGCAAGTTTGGGTTGCTTCCCGGAGTTTAAAAAAAAAATGAAAACTTCTTTCCCAGAATTTTACAGAAAATTTTCTTCCTGCCAAAAGGGCACCTTTTCAAACTAGAAATTGTAGCTAACACGTAGGATTGAGCTAAATTAAGCATGAACTACATATCTCACCCTTTGGACTTAGCAAGGCTGAGGGGTATGAACACTTAAATAAAAATCTGGGTAGATACCAGGAGAAGGGAGAATGTGCTAAGGAGGCAGCCATAACACAGCATTTACTAAATCTAGTAACTTGACCCCAGGCACTTCTATTTCAGTAAATGCTCTAGTATGTTTGAAGACTTTAAAAAAAAAAAAAAAAAAAAAAAAAAAGTTTGAAATATTTTTTAAAAATATAACCACATAGCTTTAAAAAATTATATCTTTAAAAACTAACATTACTTCACTATCATCATTAAATATCCAATCAGCATTTTAAATGTCCCTAACTACTTGACTGTCCTATAAAATGTTTATGTTATTTTGCTTGTTTTTTATTTAAGTGGAAAACAAACACTACATTTGGTTAATGTCTCTTAAGTCTCATTTAATGCATTTCTCACACAAATCTTCCTTTGCTGAAGTTTATCTGTTGAAGAAACCAGGTCATTAATCCTGCAAAATTTCTCACAGTCTGGATTTTGCTGATTGCATTCCCTTGGTGTTGTGTAACATGTTCCTCTGTCCTCTGTATTGCCTGTAAACTGGCAGTTAAGAGTTGGAGGCTTCATCTGATTCACGCTTCATGCAGGAGTTGGGTGAGGGGGCTTGTCAAGAATATTTTACAGATATATGTATATGGTAATCTGTATTTTAACAAACATATTTTTTAAGTAAATTTTTTCTTATTATCAACATTCATGGAATTGACATTAGATATCTATATGGGGAGGAGAAAGCTTTAGAGTTTAGAGCCATGACTGTAAAACTCTAATAGACAACAGAGTCAACTGGGAAGACTTATTTAATTGTGGGCCTCGCCCCTGGAACTTTTTATTCAGTGGATATAAGGCCCCAGAATTTGCATTAATAACAAGCTTCCAGGCAATGTTGATGATGGTGTTCTTAGAACCACACTTTGTGAACCTCTCCGTTAAAGCATGGTGGTTCTAACATTTGAGGAGAGCTCTGACATCCGAATACCTAGGATGAAATTCTTCTTTTACCACATGACAGCTGAACGGGCTTGGGAAACTACGTAACCTCTCTAAGCCTTAATTTCCTCATTTGTAAAATGGGGTCAATCATAACATGACCCACCTTAGATGCAGTGGTAAAAGAGCTAAATGAGATACTATACCTTTATCATTGAGCCTTGTCAATAATCAATATCCAATAAATGTGGTGGTAGTTGTAGTAATAATTATAATTATTATCAATATTATTATTCCTTTGCTGGTTTTATAACCCACAATCAGGACATAAGATTTTATTGCACTATACCAGTTCCAAGGAATCTGTCTGGGTCACCTGCAGTCCTAGAGGTAGGAGTTGTTGGTCAAGTTGTGGCTGTGGACTACGTCAAAGTGGAAAACAGGAAGGACAATGAGGTGAAGTTCTGTTTCTCTTCAGAGTTAGAGATATTCTTCCAAATGGGGCATCAAGGAACCAGTACTTCCTAACACAAACACCAGGTCTACCATGTGGACAGCCCAGTAACTTTTCCCAGTGTCATAGATAAAGGGACTCATCTCTCAACCATCAACAGAACAGTTTCAACATTGTGCAGGATGTGCAGACATAAAGACAAGCAGCAAAAAAAGTCAGATAATTAAGAGAAATTTAAAATAAGAGGAGCAACAATAACATAAATTTAAAATAAGAGGAGCAACAGTAATATTTGAAATATTATTTGAAATATTAAGAACATTTCTAATTTGGCTGGGCACAGTGGTGCATGCCTATAGTCCCAGCTACTCCAGAGGCTGAAGCAGCAGGAATCCATGAGTCCAGGTGTCCAAAGCCAACCTGGGCAACAGAGTAAGACCCCACCTCTTAAAAAAAAAAATTAAACTTTACTGGTCATTACAAGTAAATACTAAGGATTCCCTGGGCTGTTGTACCTCTGTAACTTCCTTGGTTCTACCATTACTTGTTTAAATCACCAGCCCAAAGCAAACTAAAGGAGGCTCAGGCCAATTTGTAAGAAAATAGTACTGAAGAAGAAAGGAGACAACACAGGCACTGTAATTAAATCTTGAACTGGTGCTAGACTTTTTAAAAGATTGCTGATCCCTAGCAAGGACAAATAAGATGTCAGAGTAAGAACTACATACATATAGGCATGTATATAAAATTGCAGTGGAAACTATTAATGAGGAGATAATACAGAATAATGGCTAAGAATCAGCAGACCTAGGTTTTAATTTCGTTTCTGCTATTCATGTGCTGTGTGAGCTTGGAGAAGCTGCACAATCTCTCTGAACATCAATTTCTTCATGATAGTAATTTAATTATTATTACTATTTTTACTATTATTATTTCTACAGGAATATTGGACCCAGGGACTCTCATACTGTTACAATTCTTTTTTCTTTTTTTATTTTTTGAAACAATCTCACTTTGTCACCCAGGCTGGAGTGTGGTGGTGCAATCTCGGCTCACTGCAACCTCTGCCTCCCAGATTCAAGCAAATCTCATGCCTCAGCCTCTGGAGTAGCTGGGATTACAGGTGTAGGCCACCATGCATGACTAATTTTTGTATTTTCAGTAGAGACCGGGTTTCTCCATGTTGCCTAGGCTGGGTTCAAACTCATGGACTCAAATAATCTGCCCACCCCAACCTCCCCAAATGCTGGGATTACAGGTGTGAATCACTGCATCCAGCCACACAATTCTTATCTAAGCTGAAGAATATGATTCCTGATCATTGTGATTGTAGAGAAAGTAAACAGAAGCTTATTGGTTGAAGAAAACGCTCTTAGAGCTAATGATGATAATGAATCTGCCTCAAAGAGGCCATCTGAAGAGAAGGAAGATTGGGTTTGATGGCTTAGGAAACCGCTGTCACAAGCTGCAAAGAGTCGGAAATTTTACCCTGCTTGAAAGCTAACAGAGTAGTCTACAGTTTAATGAACAGAAGAAGATGTGTGGATCAAAGACAAAGGACTTTATTACTCAGTGGATAACATGAGCATCAGCATATCCACCCAGTTTCCCTTGTCCCCAAGTCCAACAGGGGTGACATGATGGGACCCAATAATACCTGCTCACACAATGGGGTGCCTTCTAGGGGAGGAGCCCAAGTCCTAGCATCCAGAAATTTTCCCTCAAGCAACAAACATTGTAGCAAGCAAAAAATAAGTTAGTCCCCCTCCTCCTAGGGTGCAAGCAGTTACAGGTTGGTCACACTGTGGTCATCTACGCCTGCTTACTTGCCTGTGGCTAGCTACAGAACTGTTCAGCATCAGGAGGTAGGTGAGTCATTTTGCAAGAATATGTAGGAATGCTTAGGGCCCATAGCAAACTGCCTGCCTAATGGGGCACTCACACTTACAGAGTGCCTTCTAAGTCCCAAGCAGTCTGTGGGGTGCTTTATTAATATTTTTGCAGGTATTTTTCCATTTATTCAGAGTTGGAGTGTGGTCCTTCCTCAGGATACAAAGTCAGGGTCTTTCAAATGGATCATAAGATATCAACTCACCACATCTCTAAAGTATATGATTATTATTTCAAACTGCACAAGGTATCAGTTCAGGACACCTTAATTCTGAAGTACCTTTTATAGGTTCCTAACAAAAACCCAGTTCTGACCACTGATGCTTAAGAAAGATAGACTGCAGGAATCTTAACTTTTCATTCTCCTTGTTTTTCTTTTACAATTTCTAAGCTATGTCATGTCACTTCACTGGAAAGTTATATACCTGAATACTGCTCTAGTTCTCTATAGAAATGGCTTCACAACTATGACTTAATACTATGCCCTCATTTTTCTATCAGAAATTGGTAGAGATAATGCTAAAGAAAGAACACCTTATTTTGTTGAAGATATGTCCACTATGTTTACCAACACCTGCAAAGATTTACAACATAATTTTTTTGAATTTAATTCCAGTAAGACATTTGACCAGTATGTTTACTCATATTAGATACGAGAGCTAGATAATCCAAATTGATTCCCTTGTTTCCCTGGCTCTAAGAAAATCCAGAATTAAGTCTTGGACTTAAAAGTAGACATTTCCTGGCTGGGCACAGTGGCTCATGCCTGTAATCCCAACACTTTGGGAGGCTGAGATAGGTGGATCACCTGAGGCCAGGAGTTCAAGACCAGCCTAACCAACATGATGAAACCCCATGTCTACTAAAAATACAAAAATTAGCCAAGCATAGTGGTGGGCACCTGTAATCCCACCTATTCAGGAGGCTGAAGCAGGAGAATCACTTGAACCCGGGAGGCAGAGATTACAGTAAGCCCAAATCACGCCATTGCACTCCAGCCTGGTTGACAGAGCAAGACTCTGTCTCAAAAAAAAGCAAACATTTCCCCTAACCTGAGTTTTCTGGAATAATTATTCAATGTCCTTCACTGCTTGACCCTTATCTTTGCATTTTTACTTCAGTGCTCTAAAGAATTGTGGTACATTTTCTCAAATAATGTTTTGAAAGTAAACAGAGTAAAAGCAATAAGCCAATGAAGGAACAAAACTACCCAAGTTTTGGGTTATTTCATTTATTATTACTAACATTTTGCCTAAGTACCCATAAAGCTTTTTAGTTTAAGATGTAATCCTCAAATTAGTCTTAGCCTTACAAAATATAAATTGAGCTTCCAAAAGTTAGTTAGCATGCCTTATATTATGAATTTTCCTGACTGTGCTTTTATTGGGGTTTAATCAGAGACTATTGTAAGAATTTCTAATCTGGGTTCTAAGCATTTGACATTATTAAACAGCTAAATGAAAGAGAACAGAAGGGTTGCAAAGTAGAAAATACATTTTATTTTTAAATTGAACACCATTATATTTGTAATAACATTGCATGCTAAGAAGCATTAGGCAGCTCTGT
This sequence comes from Mandrillus leucophaeus, assembly GCF_000951045.1. Classification (NCBI taxonomy): domain Eukaryota; kingdom Metazoa; phylum Chordata; class Mammalia; order Primates; family Cercopithecidae; genus Mandrillus; species Mandrillus leucophaeus. The sequence continues at coordinate 454,320 of NW_012104065.1, forward strand.
CAGTGCCTGCTTCACACAGTCTAAATAAAACTGGAGAGCAATTTCTGAGAAGACAAGGGGGTGAGGATCTCATGTCTACCCCAGAGCGATTCCTGAGAATAGCAGGTCTGAAGTTCTAAGTGCAAGTGAAAGGCTGTCTGAAGTTCTGTTCGGTTGTTGACCTGCTGCTGGCTGCTGGGTTTGCCCAAGGGGCATCAGTGATAATAGGTTAGTCATAGGTCAGTCATTGCACAGATACACTCATCATCTTGGGAAGACCTCAGATGTGCCTAGAACAACTGATGTCAGTCATGAAGGCCCCCTTGGAGGACCACATCCAACCCCGTACTTCTCACCTGGACTCTGCCTTAAGCAAAGTCCTCCTGAAGACCACAGAGATGATCCACTGTGAGTGTGCTCCATTGGAAAACACCCAAATCCTTAAGGACATACAACCTCTTCCTGGGACCCCACATCCACCCTTGCTCTGGGGGTGGCCCAAATGAGGGTGAAGACTCAGCTAGAAGAATAAGGGGCAGCAAACATACCTGCTTGCTACAAAAGAAAGGAGAGCAGTTAACACTCAACCTTGTTTCCTGACATCACCTGAGTCTTTAACGCCATCAGAGGATCCAGGGGGCAAAAATTAAACTCTCAAAAATGATTTTAATGACTTTAACCTTTAATTTAAAGAGTAAACATCAGTCATCCCATTTGGGGTTGCATCGTGTCACAAACCAGAAACAAATACAATTTTCAAACCAGCAGCTAACTTTAGCACAGTTGAGCCGGGACCATCCACAGTGAGAGAGGCTGCTAGCACAGTACCCTCTGCTGGGCAAAGGGGTCCCTACAGGCCTTCTTAGCAGGGCTAAAGCTGTGTGCAACAGGGTGACCCTCCAAGCTGCCCTGGTCCCCAAAGCTGAGTAGCCCATGGGAGTGTCATGGCTAATTTTCCATCTTCAGATATGAGCTCAAGAACTATACATGGCCAGGCACGGTGGCTCACACCTGTAATTCCAGAACTTTGGGAGGCCGAGGTGGATGGATCACTTGAGGTCAGGAGTTTGAGACCAGCCTGGTCAACATGTAGAAACCTAGTCTCCACTAACAATACAAAAAAAAAAAAAA
>NW_012104065.1:455479-472378 GCF_000951045.1 Mandrillus leucophaeus
GTGGCAGGTGCCTGTAATCCCAGCTACCCAGGAGGCTGAGGCATGAGAATCACTTGAACTCAGGAGGCAGAGGTTGTAGTGAGCCAAGATCGCACCACTGCACTCCAGCCTGGGAGACAAAGTTAGACTCAGTTTCAAAAAAAAAAAAAAAAAAAAAATGGAGAAGAGAAAAAAGAAAAGAAAAATACTTGAGAAAAAACAAACACCAGAAAGCCAGAGCAGGTGGGAAAGAACAAAAGGCATTTTCCTGCTTCTCTCCACTTTTTACCAACTGCTGCTCACAGCACTTTCTGCTGAAATGTTATTGCTGCTAAGGTGTCAGCAGATGAGAGACAAGTTACTGCCTTCCCTTGAGACATCTGGATTTCCAAAGCAGCCTTTTGAAAGCTAAAAAGTTTTCAAGCCCCAAATGAAAATGGGTTTGGATTTATTCAAAAAAGGACCATACGCATGGGAGAGAGATTTTCCTGGCACACTTCACATCACATTGTCCAGGAAGGGAGTGCTTTCAAGTAGCTCTGCTCAGGTCAGACTTAAGGATACGGGATACTCAAGGGATAACATAGAATAGCCTGGCAGGGTTGGGGGGTGGGGGGAAATCCCTGTCTTTAACTGAAATACAAGAATATGTTATGGAAGAACGATCACTATTGGGAAGAGGATGGTTTCGTCTAACGTGTTTGAAATTATATGAAGGGTTGGTTGATTCCACTTGACAACTATGTATGGAGATCCTCTTAGGAGCTCTACTGTGAGATAAAGTATACAAAAATGAATAAGAAACAATGCCTACCCTCAAGGTGCTCAGTCTGGCAGAGGAGATAAATATGGAAATACCAATGCATTGAGGCCCATACTATACTAGCTTTATGTTCAAAGTGCCATCACCCAAGAAGACAGAGTAGAGGAGGCCTTTTCAAACATCAGTAACTACAGAAGAGACATCTTGACTTGAAAAATGCTGATCTCTCATAGAAATGTTTTTAATGAGGCTAGTGCTAGATAAGGGAAAGAAATGGAGAAACGAAGCAAAAATCAGATCTGTAAATTAAAGTAGGACCTATTGCAAAAGAATTTTTCCTTTTGCTTTTTAAACTTGCAGCCATTTCAGATGCATAATTATTAACTGTATCACAAGAATAAAAAAATAGAGCATGGAAGATGATAGTACACATAAATATTAGAACTTAATATCCATGAAACTTTGACCATTCAGTACATTTAGGGTTAGGTCCAGGAAACCATAAGGTGAACAGAAAAAGAAAATTGTAATATAGAAGGAAAATCAGATGAAAGCATTACGAATATTTCAATAAAAGTGGAACTAAGGCCAAATAGCACAAAAGGCAGAGCTGCAAAGGTAGATGATTTATTAACAGAGCTATTAAATTCTGTGTCAAGGGTAATTTCAAGTTACAAAGACTGAAGTTAAGAATTAAGTAGAAAATCCAGAGAATTGGGAGTTTAGAGACCAGATTCTAGACTTAGCTGCACTGCTGACAAATAAGGGGACCTCTGTAGACCTTGGTTTCCACATCTGTAAAAAGATAAGGTAGACCAGGTGCAGTGGCTCACACCTATAATCCCAGCACTTTGGAAGGCTGAGGCAGGTAGATCACTTGAGTTCGAGACCAGCCAGGCCAATATGACAAAACCCTGTCTTTACTAAAAACACAAAAATTAGCCAGGGCATAGTGGCGGACACGTATAATCTTAGCTACTTGGCAGGCTGAGGCAGGAGAATTCCTTGAACTTAAGAGGCAGAGGTTGCAGTGAGCCGAGATTGTACCACTGCACTCCAGCCTGGGCGACAAAAAAATATATATATGTGTGTGTGTGTGTGTGTGTGTGTGTGTGTGTATCTATATAGGCTCTTTAAGTTTCCTTGCCTGTCATTGAAAAACAAGAGCTGGCTGGGCGCAGTGGCTGATGCCTATAATTTTAGCACTTTGGGAGGCAGAGGTGGGTGGATTGCCTGAGCTCAGGAGTTCGAGACCAGCCTGCTCAACCTTCTGAAACCCCGTCTCTACTAAAATACAAAAGAAATTAGCTGGGCGTGGCAACGTGCGCCTGTAGTCCCAGCTACTCAGGAGGCTGAGGCAGCAGAATTGCTTGAACCCAGGAGGTGTAGGTTGCAGTGAGCCAAGATCACACCACTGTACTCCAGCCTGGGTGACAGAGCGAAACTCCAGCTAAAAAAAAAAAAAAAGAGTTGAAACATGGATACCATATAGTACCCCCATTCATTCATTTCAACAAATAATGGGCACACATATAGCATGTTCCTGGCATATAAGGACATCATGGAGAATAAGGAGTTTTTACTCTGCCAGGGAAGACAGCCAAATGAGACAAGAAAGGGTAAGAACAGTACTTGGGAATATTTTCAATTCGGTTATTGAGCACTGTGGTAGCAGCCTCCAAGATGGCCCCCAATAATCCTTGTCTCAAGTATTCACATCCTTGTGTAATTTGCACCCACACTGTATCAGGGTTGGTCTCTATGATTGACAGTATATACAGCAGAAATAATGGCAGGTCGCTTCCAAGATTCTTAGATTATAAAAGACTGCAGCCTCAGTCTTGAGTACCCTATCCCCATCCATCTGTAACTGCATCTGTATGTCTATGTCTATGTCTATGTCCATCTCTAACTCCATCTCTCTTGGATATCCTGCTGTTTTGACTTATGTTTGATGCTCTTTTCACTACACTGCACTGACTCTTTAAAATGAATTAATTTCATAGGTAAATAAAGTTCAAGTGGATTAAGTAATTTGTTCAAGTTTCTATAGCGAGTAGCGGAGCCTCCGCACTGACCTATCAAACACAACTCCATTCTTTAGGAAAATCTTTTTCCTTCTCTCAGGCTTCACTGATGTTGAGATAATTAACTGAATGGACATGAAAAGAAACCAGAGCTGTCCTCAAAGGGTAAGCTGGGGTGCTTGCCTCAGGTCTTCCAATTCAAGGTGAGTGCTGTATCAGTGATTCATACTTAGTGATATATTCATCCATTTACTCAACAAGTATTTTTTCACACCCATTTAAGCACAGTGGGTTGTAGGCAATACAAAATGCTGAGATGTATTAATCTAATCAGGAATAAAAGGTAAATGTCATGAAAAATTAGAATAAGATCATTATATGTCTGCCTGCTGAATGATGTGAACAGTATATACAATAAGCATTTAGAAAGAATCATAGAACCTCAAAAAAATGAAAGAATAAAGAAAATCCACTATTTTCTCGAAAAATCATACCACGTTCTCAGGCAACGGAATCTAGACCTACAATCCTGACTTATTTTAAATTTCCATTTTTATTTTAGATTCGGGAGGTCCACATGCAGGTTTGTTACAGGGGTATGTTGCATGGTGCTGAGGTTTGGGCTTCTATTGATCCTGTCACTCAGACAGTGAACATGCCACCCAGTAGAAAGTTTTTCAGCCTTTGCCCCCTTCCCTATCTCCCTCCTTTTGGAGTCCTCAGTGTCCGTTGTTCCCATCTTTATGTCCATGTGAACCCAAGATTTAGCTCCCACTAATAAGAGACCTGGACTCTTATTCCCTCAAAGTTACTTTCTGTCATAGGGATAGCCCATCAGTTACCATTACAAATACTACCAGACCCCATGAAACTCTGCTTTCTCCTTTAATATTTTGGCTGTGACTTGGTCATCAGGCTAAAGAGTTCAAACTCTGTTTCCGTAATTGTTGGAAGTTTTTGAGCTAAATTCACAACAGGGATGAGATCTGAGATGTCAGAGGCAGGGGGATTGACGTCAACACCCCCAGCTCACATCAGGCCAGCAGGGCAGGACCACCACCTGCTGACAGGCACAGATGGGCAGCAGAGTCCTCCAGAGAGGGAGTGGGGCAGGGCACTAGAAGGGGCTGTGGGCACTATAGTGCTTGACTGACTGGCAAGGACTTTTTCATACCCAGTTTAAAGAGACCTTGTTATTGATTGATTGATTGACTGACTGATGGAGTCTTTCTCTGTCTGTTGCCAAGGCTGGAGTGCAGTGGTGCGATCCCGGCTCACTGCAACCTCCGCCTCCCAGGTTCAAGTGATTCTCCTGCCTCAGCCCCTGGAGTAGCTGGGATTACAGGCGCATGCTACCATGCCTGGCTAATTTTTGTATTTTTAGCAGAGATGAGGTTTCACCATTGTTGGCCAGGCTGGTCTCAAACTCCTGACCTCAAGTGATCCAATCCACCTGCCTCGGCCTCCCAAAGTGCTGAGTTTATAGGCGTAAGCCACTGTGCCCGGCCGAGACCCTGTTTTAGCTTGGTGAAGAGCAGAGACAAATGCAGGTGTTTTAAGAAGCTCAATATGACCCTAGGTTCTCAATATTTTTAGCTTTCTGGCCCTCTGGTGTCATGAAGTCACAGTAAAGATAACAGAAACTACCTACTTTCAGCGTACGCTGATTTTCACAGAGGATTGTGAGAAATGGACTTCAAAAGTAAAAAAGGAAAATTCCAAGCAGGAATGAAAAAAATATTTGAATCTATGCATGTTTTTCAAGTCAGGAGGTAAACAAGGGCTCCTCTTTACCCGTAGAGGCCCCACAGGCACCTTGAGTTTACCATGCTCCAGAGTGCTGGTTTTCTTCTTGGTACCTGTCCTTCCTTTTACATTCTGTGATGTGGTGAATGATATCACCATCTACGCACTTAGGCCCAAAGAAAAGGAGCCATTCTCTCTACCTCTTCTTCCTCCTGACCCTACAATCAGCGACTATTCTGTCAATTCTGCTTCCTGAATATCTCTCTAGTCTATGTCCTCACCTTCTTACTTACTATGTGAGTCTTGGTTAAAATTCTCATTCTCTCTGCCCCAGATCGAACAGTTCCTTGAAATGGATAGGTACTTCTCAAAGACAATGTATTAGTCCCTTCTCACACTGCTAATAAAGACATACCTGAGACTGGGTAATTTGTAAAGGAAAGAGATTTAACGAACTCCCAGTTCCACATGGCTCACAATCATGGAGGAAGACTAAGGAAGAGCAAAGGGATGTCTTACATGGCGGCAGGCAAAGAGCGAGCTTGTGCAGGGGAATTCCCATTTACAAAACCATCAGATCTCATGAGACTTATTCACTACCACGAGAACAGTATGGGGAAACCACCCCATGATTCAATTATCTCCACCTGGCCCTGCCCTTGACACATGGGGATTATTACAATTCAAGGTGAGATTTGGGTGGGGACACAGCCAAACCATATCATTCCACCCCTGGGTCCCTCCTAAATCTCATGTCCTCACATTTCAAGACCAATCATGCCTTCCCAACAGTCCCTTATGGTCTTAACTCATTTCAGCATTAACTCAAAAGTCCACAGTCCAAAGTCTCATCTGAGACAAGGGAAGTTCCTTCCACCTATGGGCCTGTAAAATCAAAAGCAAGTTAGTTACCTCCTAAATACAGTGGGGGTACAGGCATTGGGTAAATACACCCATTCCAAATGGGAGAAATTGGTCAAAACAAAGGGCTACAGCCCCTATGCAAGTCTGAAATCCAATGGGGCAGTCAAATCTTAAAGTTCCAAAATGATCTCCTTTGATTCCATGTCTCACATCCAGGTAATGCTGATGCAAGAGGTGGGTTTCCGCAGTCTTGGGCAGCTCCACTCCCGTGACTTTACAGGGTACAGCCCTGTTTTCAGCTGCTTTCACAGGCTGGCATTTTGTGTCTGCAGCTTTTCCAGGCACACAGTACAAGCTGTCAGTGGATCTACCATTCTGGGGTATGGAAGATGGTGGCCCTCTTCTCACAGCTCCACTAGGCAGTGCCCCAGTGGGGACTCTGTGTGGGGTCTCCCACCCAACATTTCCCTTCCACCCTGCCTTAGCAGAGTTTTTCCATGAGAGCTCCACTGCTGCAGCAAACATCTGTCTGGAGATCCAGGCATTTCCATACATCCTCTGAAATTCTTGACTTCTGTGTACTTGTAGGCTCAACACCACATGAAAGCTGCTGCCAAAGCTTGGGGCTTGCACCCACTGAAGCCACAGGCAAAGCTGTACTTTGGCCCCTTTCAGCCATGACTAGGATGCAGGGCACCAAGTCCAAGACTACGCAAAGCCGCAAGGCCCTGGGCCTGGCCCAGGAAACCGTTTTTCCCTCCCAGGACTGCAGGCCTGTGAAATGAGGGGCTGCCATGAGGACCTCTGATATGCCTTGGAGACATTTTCCCCACTGTCTTGGTGATTAACATTTGGCTCCTCATTACTTATGCAAATTTCTGCAGCTATCTTAAATTTCTCCTCAGAAAATGGGTTTTCTTTTCTACCACATCATCAGGCTACAAATTTTCTGAACGTTTATGCTCTGCTTCTCTTTGTGAATATAGAAAGCTGAATGCTTTTAACAGCACCAACACCCAAGTCACCTCTTGAATGCTTTACTGCTTAGAAATCTCTTCTGCCAGATGCTCTAAATCATCTTTCTCAAGTTCAAAGTTCCACACATCTCCAAGATGGGGCAAAATGCCATCAGTCTCTTGCTAAAACATAGCAAGGGTCACCTTTGCTCCAGTTCCCAACAAGTGCCTCATCTCCGTCTGAGACCACCTCAGCCTGGACTTTATTGTCCATATCACTATCAGCATTTTGGTCAAAACCATTCAACAATCGCTAGGAAGTTTTTCAAACTTTTCCACATCTTTCTGTCTTCTTCTGAGACCTCTAAACCATTCCAACCTCTGCCTGTTACCCAGTTCAAAAGTCGCTTCCACATTTTCAGGTATCTTTATAGTAGTGCCCCACTCCCGGCACCAATTTACTGTGGTAATCTGTTCTCATGATGCTAATAAAGACATACCTGAGACTAGGTAATTTATAAAGGAAAGAGGTTTAATGGACTCACAGTTCCACAGGATGGGGAGGCCTCACAATCAGGGAGGAAGATGAACAAGAAGCAAAGGGACGTCTTACATGGTGGGCAGGCAAAGAGAAAACTTGTGCAGGGGAATTCCCATTTATAAAACCATCAAATCTCGTGAGATTTATTCACTACCACGAGAACAGTATGGCAGAAACTGCCCCCATGATTCAGTTATTTCCACCTGGCTCCACCCTGGACACATGGCGATTATTACAGTTTAAGGTGAAATTTGAGTGGTGACACAGTCAAACCATATCAGACACTGTTCCGTGACTGTATCAGTCAGCATCCAGCAGGAAGCTGGCTACGCACACAGAGGTGACACTTGAAGACATCTGAATAAAGAAATTATTTTCAAAGGTGTGGGCTGGTACAGGAACCAGCAAATGATAGTGATGCACCCCTAGATTAGCAATAGCAGGAAATCATCGCCACTGCAAGGTCTGAAGGGGCAGAGGAAGGAGAGAACTATGGCTATAGAATCCAGAGTGAGCTGTAGCTATAGAAATGGGACCTCTTATTTTCATTACCAAAAATGGTAAGTGTGTGAGGTAACACGTGTTAATTAGCTCAATTTAGTCACTCCATAATGTATACATATTTCAAAATAGCATATTGTACACAATTAATATAGATAACTTTCATTTGTCAGTTAAAAAAATAAAAATAATAAACAAATGAAAAAGAAAAGGGACTTCCTAGCATGAATTATGACCTCAGGTAGAGCCACTGGCAAACTGAGGCCCAACTGAAGAGGGTTAGAAATTTTCTAGGCCAGGCATGGTGGATCACACCTGTAACCTCAGCACTTTGGGAGGCTGAGGTGAGAGAATCCCTTGAGCACAAAAGTTCGAGACCAGCCTGGGCAATATAGCGAAACTTTGTTTCTATACAAAATTTAAAAACTTATCCAGGTTTATTGGTGCATGCCTACAGTCCCAGCTACTCTGGAGGCTTAGATGGGAGAATGGCTTGAGCCCAGGAAGCAGAGGCTACAGTGAGCCATGATTGTGTCATTGCACTCTACTCCACCCTGAGTGACAGAGCGAGGCCCTGTTAACAAACATTTTTTCAAAAGGAAAGAAAAATAGGAAGAAAATTTTCTGTTCTGTCTTTCTTCCCACCTCTGATCTCCTGCTGGTTTCCCCCATTGACTGAACCCAACAAGAAGGGAGCAGGCAAGGGAGTCAAGCTGGCATGTTTCCAGAAGGTCAGCCTCCTGGAGTCAGGGTAGAGAAAGATGGGGATCAAATCCAGATGGACAAAAGGAGAATATCCACAACAAAGGCATTTCACAGGACCCATTTGCACATTAAAATATTTTAAGAGACCTCTGGCAAAGAAACCTCTTCGAATTTATTTACCCAGTGTTTTTCTGATCTTTCTGAATTTAATCTTGCTCAGCTGCATCTACTTCCTAAATGCCACAATGTATGACTTCTTAAAGCACAGATCTTAGCAAGTTATTTCTCTGCTCAAACATCTGTCGAAGGTTCCCCATTACCATAAAATGGACGCCTATCCCTGACCTTCAGACCATCACCTGCCCCAACATACACACATACCAGACATCACTGACTCCTGCCTGTCTCTCCAACTTTATCTCCCCCACTTTCCTCCCAGTAACTTATACTCCAGGCTTACTGAACTGCTTAGGGTTCCCTGTTTCATGATCCCATGCTGTCCTTCCACCTAGAACGCCCCAGTGATCCCAAGGCCTGCATTAGTATGATCAAGTGGGCCCTTTTCATTAAAATCCTTTTTCCAATGAACTAGACTGGATGACACTTATTTTTGTGCTCCTGCCGTACTTCTTTAGGCCTACAGCCAGTCTATCATACAGTAGTAACTGTTTGATTTCTATCTCCTTGATGAGGCTGAAGAATTTCTTGAGGTCAGGCGTCATGGGTAACACTGCTCTGTATCCCTTCTGCTCAGCAAACAATAGAGGCTCAGGGAATGTTGGTTGACTTGAGTTCTTCCTCTGTGTGAGAGCCATATGGGTGGTGAGCAAGCAGAGGTGGGATCTTTCCAGAACACACCCCTGAGTCATGAGCAGAGGGGAAACCAAAAATGTCTGCCTTGGACTCCTTGTGTTTCGTTCTATTATTCCTACTCACAGACACTGAAGTGACTGCTAGGAAAAATACTAAGGATTTGAGGCCAGGCATGGTGGCTCACACCTGTAATCCCAGCACTTTGGGAGGCCAAGGAGGGTGGATCACGAGGTCAGGAGTTCAAGACCAGCCTGGCCAAGATGGTGAAACTCCATCTCTACTAAAAATACAAAAACTTAGCCAGGCGCGGTGGCAGACGCCTGTAATCCCAGCTACTCGGGAGGCTGAGGCAGAATAATCGCTTGAACTCGGAGGGCGGAGGTTGCCGTGAGCCGAGATCACACCACTGCACTCCAGCCTGGGTGACAGAGTGAGACTCCATCTCAAAAAAAAAAAAAAAAAATTCAAGTAAATGTCATAATACGTAGGGAACTTACTTCTTGAATAAATCCTAAATACCTGCCTGCAAACACCAATACCAAAAGTGGTGACAGGGACTCCCCTCATACAGTTCAGAACACAAGTGCCCTGAAGAGCCATTGTGTTTTCACAGGTCCTGCCCCTTGCCTCTCTCTGACTGTCTTGCATTAGGCTAATTATAAATTTAGATTTTCCAGGTAGGTCTATACCATGAAACAACTAGACCATAGAGTAAAACTTGGGTCCAAATTCTTCCAGGTGTTCCTCTGGAAGTAAGACTGGCCTGTTACAGACACAATCCCAGACACCTTCAGATGTGGCAGGGGGACTCCAGCCAGCTGCAGTACCACTGACCTCATTGCAATAGGTTGAGTGATGGGAAAAGCACTGGATTACAAATCAGATGAAAAAGGGTGAGGGGAATCCTTTCAATCCTAACTCTACCCCTTTACCAACTGGGTGACCTTGGCCAAGTTACTCAATGCCTTTAAGTTAGTTTCCCCATCTGCAAAATAAGAGTCAAACCTACCTCACATGGTTATTACCAGGATTAAATGAGATGCCATGGGATAGAGATTAGCAGAGACCCAATAAATTTGTGTTTCTGTTTCTACTACCTTAATTGTCTCTTCTTTGAAGAGGCTGCCTTTCTAATTTTGGAAAGAGGCAGGTGACTTGGATGGGTGTAGTGAGGTATGCTACCTTGTTTGTTTAAATTTAAAAAAAAAATTAATTTCAAAGCTTCCTTATGGCAATCGTGTGACAGAAATAAAACTAGGCAGTTGTTGCTATGCGACATCAGTAGTTTGCCGAGGGACTGGATATATCTTTGCTGTTACTTATCTTTAGTAGAATCTTGAGCAACATTTTTCTGACTACCCAGTGTTATCCTGTTCTCATTATGTAAAAAAACAGCTGAGATGGGAAAGTGGGGAGGAAGTCCTGCCCTGAGGTTCACTGGATAATGGCTGGTCCACAGCCACCTTAGAACAAGACTTCGTGTGTCCTCTTTCCATTTTTTGTTCTTTTTCTTTAATCTGTTTTCCCCCATTTTCTTCGCTTTTATAAAAGAAAATAACTGGGGTTTTTTAGGCCTTTTTCGCCCAGGCTGGAGTGCAGTGGCGCAATCTTGGCTGACTGCAACCTCCACCTTGCGGGTTCAAGTGATTATCCTGCCCCAGCCTCCCCAGTAGCTGGGATTACAGGTGCCTACCACCACATCCAGCTAATTTTTTTATATTTTTAGTAGAGACGGGTTTTCACTATGTTGGCCAGGCTGGTCTCAAACTCCTGACCTTGTGATCCGCCCACCTCGGCCTCCCAAAGTGCTGGGATCACAGGCGTGAGCCACTATGCCCGGAATCTAGGCCTTTCCTTGATGGTGGCTTTCTCAGTTTTGGTTGGGTATTGGACCTTGACCCTTTTAAAGCAACAAATATTAGGATTTATCTAAAAATTGGATTCATAGCTAGTCCATCCAATAAATGTGTCTCTCTACTTTTCACTTAACAAAAGACATGACAAAGTTCATATAAATGTTTTTTGTGAAATACTTAACTTCCTGCTCTTGGGTTATTCTCATTCTCACTCGTATGCTGGAGTACAAGCTTCATACTTCATATTTTCTTCTAACACATTCCTTTCTTTGAAAAAAAAAAAAAAAAAAAACCCTGGCCAACATGGTAAAACCCATCTCTACCAAAACTTAGCCAGACGTGGTGTGCACACCTGTGGTTCCAGCTACTCAGGAGGCTGAGGCTTGAGGATCACTTAAACCAGGGAAAGCAGAGGTTGCAACGAGCCCAGATCGTGCCACTGCACTCCATCCAGCCCTCCAGCCCGGGCGATACAATGAGAACCTCTCTCAAAAACAAACAAACAAACAAAACTTCAACTGCATTAGAAACAAACAAGTCTGCAGTAAAACTCCTAATGTATCTTGTCCCTAACTCCTCCCCTTTGTCCATGTCCCGTTTTCAATGCAGAGCTCTCACCAATTCTGCCCTTCCTACTCCTCTCTGCCGGCTCTTCTGCTCTCATCCAAGCACATGCTTGAGTTCACCTGACCCTTCTGCACTTTTCCATTCTCATCTCACTGGCAGCAACGTGTTGAAATTCTAAGCAAGTGCAGAAAAACAGTGCACAAGAAATCTAATGGGGGACAATGTAAAGGATTCTGTGACCAGGTTTAAGGAAAAACTCCCACTCGGGATTAGGGGGCATCATGGGGGAGGGGTAAGCATTCTGAAGAAGGCATGTTTGAGCTGGGAGGATTTACTCTGTGCTGCGAGAAGTAACTAGACAGTAACAAAACAATATTCTAATTTTGAAGGGAGCCCCAGGGCTTTTGTGCTGATACCAGTCTTACCCAACCCCCCACCCCATCTCCAGCCTGTGTTTCTACCTTGGTCTTCTGCTCCAGCCAGAATGTATTTGCCTTGGCTGGACCTCACCCAGCTTTTCAGCATCAACTATGTCAAAGAGAAATGGTCAGAATGGAGTAGGATCCCTGAGAATATCTACTCTAACTCCCAGACAGTCCAAAACCTGAAGCCAAGAGATGGGCTAAAGACACATAGCTTGTTAGTGTTATCAGACAGAGGGACCCAGTGTCACAGGCCCTGGCTCTCCAGCCCATGGGCCAACTGGCTAAAAGAGAGGCCTGGAGGGTGAAACTTTAAAGTAAGGCCTGCTTTTATTATCTAATTTATGTCCAGTTAATGACTAGAGGATGATGATATATTTTTAATCTCAGAGAGAAGGGAAGGAAGACCCAAATGGGCACAGTTCCAGGCTATAAGGATTGTTGGCAAACAGATTCCTGTTTCCTTTATCAGTATATGGTAGCAAACATGTATTGAGTACCTACTGTTTCCACATCGGGCATTGGGCACTGGCGCACAGAGATGCAGAGAATACAATTCTTGTCCAGCCCTCAAAACACTTGCGGACTAATGGCTAAACAAATCTCAAATTAAAAAGAGCAAAAGACAGAATCCTGGGGGAAATTTTTTTTTTTTCTTTTTGCCCTGCACGAAGAAGGAATGATGAATCCTCCCCGTGAGGATGAAGAGGTCAGAGTTGGTCTCACAGGGAAGCAGTTTTGAGTGGGGTCTTAAAGGGAAGATATGGAAGGGGCAAAGAGAAAGCCAAGGGCTCCATGCAGCTGAGGCAGCCCATGTAAACAGAAGGCGGCCATGACCAGCAGAGCATCTGGGCTTTGTTTCCCATGAGAGGTGCTGCGGCACATACAGTTTGTAGGAAAGAAATGGGTGGACTATGATGAAAGGCTGGAAGCATAGAAAAGGGCTGGTACTGTAATGATAGGCCTCTGATTAATAAATCCATTTGCATATGTATATTCCACTTAGATAGGGAAACGATTTACAGCCCTGGCATTTAGACCTGATCCTGTGAGCCACAGGGAGTAAAAAGGTTTTTAATAATAGGAGCGTCATGACTGGGTTTGTGTGTTGGAAAGATTTTCAGATTTCCATGACTGACCCTTCAAATGCTAGGTGAAATGAGCAAATGTTGCATCTTTCTGCGGGTGAAAGAACTGTAAAAGCAAAGCTGTATTTACAAAGAGAGGAATATTTCAAGAAGACTATGCTTGTTGTGTCTGTTGAATTCTAAATAACAATGGTTATGGGTTAGGATAAGACCTAAGGATGAAGAACACATCATCTTTTACTCTGCAGGAGCTCTTTGAAGCTCTGTGTAAGCTTCTAAACCCATTAAACCATACAAAGTCTTATTTCTAATACACAGAGTGACCCCCTACCTCGACAGCCAGATAATAGCAATCACTAACATTTGTATAACTCTCTATATTCACAAAGGACTCTATTCCATTTTCTGTCTTGAGTCCCACAAAAACTGGATAGATGGTATTTTTGTCTCCACTTTACAGATGAGAAAACTGAGAATTAGAAAGGCAAAGTGACTTGCCTCAGGTTAAGAGCCTATCAGGGATGGAGTTGAGAATTGAACCTGAGTTCTCTGGCTCCAAATTCTGATGTTCTTTCCATTGTATCCTGCTGGTAATCAGTAGGGTGCCAGGCATCACAGCCAGATCACCCACCTGGAGACAACAGACTGTGTTCTGCACCAAAAGCTGCCACCAGTTGACTGATTATCTTGGCCATGTCCTTCTCCAACTAATAGGAATAATGACACCTGTTCACTGATGGTAAGGACGTTATAACACTTTGCAAAGTGTAGAGCACTATATAGGCATAATGCTCATCTGTATTCATTTAGCATAATAACCTGAACTCCAAAGGCCTAGAAACTATCCATATATTAGAGCTGGTGACAAAATATTTTCACCCGAAATCTGCCACTATCAAATGGAGAAGGGAAAACAGAAATAGGTCATATCTGTAATGTACTCCTCTTCCAGATTACAAAAAAAAAAAAAAGAAGAAGGTATACCTTTGCAGCCAGTCAGAGTGACACATAAGTCAAGCATTTTTTAAAAATCTGTTTTAAGATGGTAAATTAGTGGGCAGAGTTACTTCACCTTGAAGGACCTGAGAGGCCTTATCTGTAAAATAATGGAGTTGGATGTGATAAACTCCACGGTCCCTTCCTGTTCTAAGACTGAATTATTCTATGCATAAATGAAACAGATTTGTGTAAGATCTGATTAAGGTCTTTTTGAGCCTCTAAGGGAGATTACTGAGAACAGCATTTTGTTGTTGATGTTGTTTTTGAGACAGGGTCTCACCCAGTCGCCCAGGCTGGAGTGCAGTGGCACAATCTCAGCTCACTACAGCCTTGCCTTCGTGGGCTGCCATCCTCCTACCTCAGCCTCCTGAGTAGCTGGGACTACAGGTGCACACCATCACAGCCAACTACTTTCTGTATTTTTTGTAGAGATGAGGTCTCACTATATTGCCCAGGCTGATCTTGAACTTCTGAGCTCAAGCTATCCACCCGCTTCAGGCTCCCAAAGTGCTGGGCTCACAGGCATGCACCACCAAGCATGGCCTACTGGGAACAGTTTTTAAAGCCTATTTCTTGCTGTAAGCCTTACATCACTACCTATGCCCCCACCCCAGGGGCAAGAGAACCTGAACTGATTCACCAGCAAACAGCCGTAAGAGGTGGCTCACGCCTGTAATCCCAGGACTTTGGGAAGCCGAGGCTAGTGGATCACTTAAGGTCAGGAGTTTGAGACCAGCGTGGCCAGCATGGTGAAATCCCATCTCTACTAAAAACACAAAATTTAGCTGGGCGTGGTGGCAGACCCTAGCTACTGGGGAGGCTGAGGCAGGAGTATCCCAGCTACTGGGGAGGCTGAGGCAGGAATATCGGCTTGAGCCCAGGAGGCAGAGGTTGCAATGAGCAGAGATTGTGCCTCTGTACTCCAGCCTGGGTGACAGAGCGAGACTCCATCTCAAAAAAAAAAAAGAAAAAGACAGAGAGAGACCAGAGGCTTGAGAAAGTAAAAGAGAAGTCTTTCTTCTTCTCCTCTCTCTATGGTAGCTGAAAAAAAAAAAAGAGTGGGGAAAGAAAAGACAGCCCAATTAAAAAATGGGTAAAGGACTTGAATAGACATTTCTCCAAAGAAGATACACAGATGGCCAATAAACACATGGAAAGGTGCTCAACACCATTAGTCATCAGGGAAATGCAAATCAAAACCACAATGAGACACACTTCACACCTACAAGGACAGTTATAATCAAAAATGTGGAAAATAAGTGTTGGTGAGGATGTGGAGAAATTAGAACCCTCGTACATTGCTGTTGGGAATGTAAAGTGGTTCAGATGCTGTGGAAAACAGTTTGGCAGTTCTTCAAAAAATAAACACAAAATTACCACAAAACCCAACAATTCCATTTCTAGGTATATACACAAAAGAACTAAAAACAGGAATTCAAACAAATACTTGTATGGCAATGTTCTTTAGAGCATTATTCACAATAACCAAAAGACGTGGATAAGCAAAATGTAGTATATACATACAATGGAATGTTACTTAGCCATGAAAGAATCCACTTATAATACATGCTACAACATGGATGAAGTTTGAAAACATTATGCTAAGTGAAATCAGCTAGACAAATTCCACTCGTATGAAATTCCACTTACATGAAATTTTTAGAGTAATCAAATTCATAAAGCCACAATGTGGATTATACGTTACCAGAGAACTGGGGGAGAGGAAATGGGGAGTTATTACTTAATGGGTAAAGAGTTTCTGTTTGGGTGATTTAAAAAGTTTTGGAAATAAATAATAGCGATGGTTGCACAATATCGTAAGTGTAATTAAGGCCACTGAATTGTCACTCAAAAAGAGTTAAAATGGCAATGTTTGTTTATAAATATTTTACCACAATAAGCAAAAAAAGAAGGGAAGAGGGGCATGGGTTGCCCCAGTTGTATGTTTAAGAAGCCTAAGGCGGCCAGGTGTGGTGGCTCGTGCCTGTAATCCCAGCACTTTGGGAAGCCAAGGAGGGTGGATCACCTGAGGTCAGGAGTTCGAGACCAGCCTGGCCAACATGGTCAAACTCTGTATCTACTAAAATAACAAAAATTACCTGGGCGTGGTGGTGCACACCTGTAGTCCCAGCTTCTCGGGAGGCTGAGACAGGAGAATCACTTGAACCCGGGAGACGGAGGTTGCAGTGAACCAAGATTGTGCCACTGCACTGCAACCTGGGCAAGAGAGCCAGACTCTGTCTCAAAAAAAAAAAAAAAAAAAAAAAAAAGCCTAAGGCAAATACTTTTTGGCTAAGTCCCCACAAGCAATTGCAACAAAATCAAAAATTGACAAGTGGGACCTAATTAAACTAAAGGCTTCTGCACAGCAAAAGAAACTATCAACAGAGTAAACAGACAACCTACAGAATGAGGGAAAATATTCACAAACTATGCATCTGACAAAGATCTAATATCCAGAATCTATATGGAACTAAAACAAATCAACAAGCAACAAACAAATACCCCATTAAAAAAATAGGCAAAGGACATGAACAGACACTTTTCAAAAGAAGACATACAAGAGGCCAACAAACATATGAAAAATGCTCATCATCACTAATCATCAGAGAAATGCAAATCAAAACCATAATGAGGTACTATCTCACACTAGCCAGAATGACTATTATTAAAAGTCAAAAAATGGCCAGGCACTGTGGCTCATGACTATTATCCCAGCACTCTGAGAGGTCAAGGTGGGCGGAATACTTGAGGTCAGGACTTTGAGACCACTCTGGCCAACATGGTGAAACCACATATCTACTAAAAATACAAAAATGAGACGAGAGTAGTGGCGCACATGTGTAATCCCAGCTACTTGGTAGGCTGAGGCAGAAGAATCGCTTGAACCTGGGAGGTGGAGGTTGCAGTGAGCTGAGATCGCACCACTGCACTCCAGCCTGGGTGACAGACCAAGATTTCCTCTCAAAAAAAAAAAAAAAAAAAAAAAAAGTCAAAAAACAACAGATGCTGACAAGGCAGCAGAGAAAGAGGAACACTTAGATACTGTGGGTGGGAATGTCAATTAGTTTG
>NW_012104065.1:473084-482679 GCF_000951045.1 Mandrillus leucophaeus
AGAAAGGGGAAGGGGGATGAAAGGGGGAAGGGGGATGGGAGACGAAGAAGACGAAGCCGCCTAAGGCCCTGGGCTTGCTGACCTGCCCCAGAGCAAGAGAAAGAGCACCAAGGAGCAGGGCTCAGGGGTATAGCTCAATGGGGGAGGGGCACAGATGGTCCCCTTGGGTCTCTGTTTCCTGAGGCATGCGGAAGATGGATTACACAATTTGCTGCAGACCCTCAGTAGGGTACCTTGGAAGGCAGATGTCCTCAGTGCCAATGCCAACAGAGCACCTGGGATGGAGCCTCATCAGCAGCACCTAACATCATTCCCAGTACTACCACTGGCAAACCACCACCCTTCAAGCAAACAGCCAGCCAGTGAGAATGATGAAAAGAAAGGTGGAGAGGTGCCACCATCTGTATCCCTCAGCCTTGTTCCTGACTCAGTCTCAGGGAGGTAAGCAATGGAGGAAGGAGATGGAAAGAACAGGTGATGACAGCCAGCCTGTTGACCTAAAGAAAGAAATGAAGGCACAATTAACATGGAGAGTTTATTTGGGCCAAGGTTGAGGATGGCTACCTGGGACACACATTTAAGCTGCCTTGAGGAGTACTTCTACTTGGTCTTTGTTACAAGCAGGCTTTTAAAGGCAAAAGGGGAGAAGGAGTGGGCAGATACAAAGTTGTTTAACAGGAATTCTCACTGATTCACGGAATTAACATTGGTTAGTGATTGGTTTTACATTGTTGAACTACAGTGTATGAGTTATGGTGTCCAGTGCAGTGCATTTTATGGCTACTTGGCATCAGTTAGTCTAGAGCCCACAGAGCAGGTGGCTTTGAGATGTAATGATTTAACTCAAAGGGAAGTGAAACATTACTGCTGTCATACACTGTCACAATTCAATGCCTCACTGGGCCTGATAATTAAAGAGGGTTCACTCCTTTCCTCTAGGCCTCCAGAACCCGAACCGGAGAGAGGAGTAAGAGAGCTTTGAATTAAGCATCAGACAGATGTTTGTTAT
The DNA here is from genome assembly GCF_000951045.1 of Mandrillus leucophaeus. Lineage (NCBI taxonomy): Eukaryota > Metazoa > Chordata > Mammalia > Primates > Cercopithecidae > Mandrillus > Mandrillus leucophaeus. The sequence continues at coordinate 474,094 of NW_012104065.1, forward strand.
GGTTTGAATGTATGCGTCCCTCCAAAATTCATACATTAGAATCTAATACCCAAGGTGATGGTATTAGAAAGTGGGGCCATTGGAGGATGATTACGTCATAAGGACTTTCCCTTTGTGAATGAGATTTTGTACTTACAAAAGTGCTTGAGGAAGTGGGTTTGCCCCTTTTTCTCTTCTGCTATGTGCCTCGTCAAAAGATGCAGCAACAGGGCACCATCCTGGAAGCAGAGAGAGAAGTTTTACCAGAACCAAATCTCAGAGATGTGTTTGGTGTTAGGTATAGATGATGTCTGGTAATTATTAAGACAACAGAATATTGTAGGATTTCCTGTCTTGGCTACTATAACTCATACTACACGTCTACAAGACTGTTGTTTAAATAGGATGTAAGTAATTAATTCTCAATTTGCTTACAAACTGAGTAATGCTGTACTATAATGTGAACCCAAGAACATGTTGGAAAACATCCACTGAAAAATATATAACCCTAAGAAAATGCTGTGATAACAAACCTACAATTCTGGCCAACTAGAGCAGATAAGTTGTTATTTGTGATAAATCTAATAAAGCAGGTTATTTGAGGTTATTTGTGTTGCTATTGTAGAAAGTAGAATCTCCACTCTCTCAAAAATGTTTAACCAGTATACACAAAGTAATTGGTCACCAAAAACAACTGTCTTATTTTAATGTTCAAATTTTCTGCTTGTTTCTCCTTTATTAAATTTAAAACTCTTTATTGAATACATTCTCGGAGCAATTCTACTTTCTACCAAATCTGCCAGCAACTTGGTCTTGGACTTCCCAGCCTCCAGAACTGTGAAAAAAATGCAAATATATATATATATTTTTTTTTTTTTTTTCTTTTGAGACGGAGTCTCACTCTGTCACCAAGTTGGAGTGCAGTGGCATGATCTCGGCTCACTGAAACCTCCGCCTCCCGGGTTCAAGTGATTCTCCTGCCTCAGCCTCCTGAGTAACTGGGACTACAGGTGCACACCTGGGACTACAGGTGGTACGCACCACCACACCAAGCTAATTTTTGTATTTTTAGTCGAGACAGGGTTTCACCATGTTGACCAGGATGGTCTTGATCTCTTGACCTTGTGATCTGCCTGTCTCAGCCTCCCAAAGTGCTGGAATTACAGGCATGAGTCACCACGCCTGGCCATATTTCTGTTATTTATAAATTATCCAGTCTCGGTATTTTATTATAGCAGCAGGAACAGATTAAGATAATGTTTTAAAATGAAGAGGACTAGGGCTCACAAACTAGAACAAGACTATTCTGAATAGTCTAAAGTGACCAAAATAAAAGAAATCAGACTGAACTATCATTAGAGGAGCTGGTTCCCAAGATAAAGTGGTGACTTGGCAGAGAAAAGTTGGTGGAAGTTATTGGACAAATCAATCATTCAGATTTACACCACAATGAGTCAGTTTTAAAAACAAGTTGCATAATGTGGAGATGTGTGCCAGTGTCCCCCAGTATGCTTTCTCCCAATTCTTTTATAGATTTGCAAATAGATTTGCAATTCTCAGCTAAGCAAATGTCCACTCAGAATCAAGAATACACTTTCTATCCTGCATTGCAGCTAGGTCTGAATATGTGACTAATCCTAGACAATGGAATGTACATGGAGATACCATGTGGTTTGGAAACCTCCTTTAAAAGCCATGATCTGCTACCTTTTGCCTTCCCCATCCACTGTCTTCTTCAATCACTCCTATATACCACTTCTTAAGATGTGAATTTAGTGACCAGAGTCATAGTTAGCATTTGGGATCGTGAGGATAATGTTCAGAGCCTCAAGATGACAGAAGCGCAAACTAAGAATTCAGAATTCTTGGAAAATTTTCAAAGTAGAAAAATCATGCCAGTCCTGGTTAGCCTACCTCCTTTTACTTGAAAAAGGAAAAAAAAAATCTATTTTTAAAGCCACTGTTATTTTAGGCCTCTGTAACACAGCTGAACCTAATTTTATATGAAATATATACAAATTATATTATCGCAAATAATCTATAATTTCTAACATAGAGAAAAAGAAAAAAAGAACTATACAGTACCTCTTCACCTCAATTTAGTCAAAATAACATAGATACTAAAACCAACATTTGTGTAGACCTTATGCAAGGAATTTTACCAATAGCTTCATATGCATTATTTCTTTCATTTTCTTAGTAACAGCTCTATAAATGTGTAACATTGTATACATCTTAGAGATGGAAAAGTTAAGACTTAAAGAAGTTAAATAATTTGCCCAAGATCACACAGCAAGTATCTGTAGAACCAGAATAAAAACTCACTCTTAGCCAGGCATGGTGGCTCATACCTCTAAGATGCAATCCCAGCACTTTGGGAAGCCAAGGTGGGTGGATTGCTTGAGCATAGGAGTTTGAGACAAACCTGGGCAAGATGGTGGAACCCCATCTCTACAAAAAATTAGCTGGGCATGGTGGTGTGCGCCTGTAGTCCCAGCTACTCAGGGGGCTGAGGTGGAAGGATCACTTGAGCCTAGGAAGTTGAGGCTGCAGTGAGCCACGACCATGCATGCCACTGCACTCCAGCCTAGGCAACAGAGCAAGACCCTATTTCCAAAAAACAAACAAACAAAAAACATTCTATCTTACTCCCTTAAAGTCATGCCTTAGCCACTATACATTACACCTGCATAGAGGTTCTTCTAGCAAAGATTTATTCATGTGGAGATCTCAGATAAATGGAACTGCAATAAAATTTCTTAGAATTTTAATAATCTATAAATGAGGGATTTGTTTGATGTTAGATACAGATGATGTTTGGTGATTAATAAGACAACAGAATGTTGTAGGATTTGCTATCTGGGCTGCTACAACTCATACTACACAACTACAAGACTGTTGTTTAAATAAAATGTAAGTAATTAATTATCAATTTGTTTACAAGCTGAGTAATGCTGTACTATAATGTGAAGCTAATAATATGTTGGAAGACATCCATTGAAAAATATATAACACTAAGAAAATGCTGTGATAACCAACCTACAATTCCGGCCAAATAAAGCAGATAAGTTGTTATTTGTGATAAATCTAACAAACCATGTTATTTGAGCTTATTTGTGTTGCTATTGTAGAAAGTATAATTGCTCTCAGAATGTATTGAAGAAAGAGTTTAAATTTAATGAAAAAGGTGAAACAAACAGAAAATTTGAACATTAAAATAAGACAGTTGCCTTTGGTGACCAGTTACTTTGCATATACTAGTTACACATTTTCGAGAGTGTAGAGATTCTAATTCACTGGCATTACTTCAAAAAATTACATTTAGGAATACTCCTCAGAGAACCAATAATTACTTACAATGGGCCCATCCCATAGTAAAAGACCTGACACAGTGTAAATGTTTAATATATATTTGATAATGAAAAAAACAGATGTGTGGAGTTGGATTGATGTTGGTTAGGTAGATAAATGAATAGATGGTTGGATAAATAAACATAAAGTTTCAAGTAATGTTTACAGGAATTATCTCACTTGACCCTCAAAAGCATGCTGATAGTAGGTAAACGAAGTGTGATTATTCTTATTTAAAAAATAAAACATTGAGTTTCAAAAATTTTGAGAAATTTACCAAGACTGACTTACTATGTGAATCCTTGTCTCCCATGAACATAAGAAAATCTATATTGCTTACTGTTTGGCGAAAGGAAGGAGGAGAAGGAGGTTGGGAGAGGGAGAGTGGGAGGAGGAGAAGACGAGGAGGAAGAGGAGAAAAATACCTGTGTTATGATGTATTTCTTGAACAGGCCATGATACTTCACTCCCACATGCCTATATCAGATTGCATTTTCCAAAGGTGGTCACAGTAATATCTCCTTACAATGTGACTTAACACTCTTCCCATTGAGATGTGGAGTCTATGTTCTCAACCCTTGAATCTGGATTAGTTTAAGACTATAGGCTGGGTGTGGTGGCTCACGCCTGTAATCCCAGCACTGTGGGAGGCCAAGGTGGGTGGATCACCTGAAGTCAGGAGTTCAAGACCAGCCTGGTCAACATGGTGAAACCCTGTATCTACTAAAAATACAAAATTAGCTGGGCATGGTGGCGTGTGCCTAAAATCCCAGCTATTCGGGAGGCTGAGGCAGGAGAACCACTTGATCCTGGGAGGCGGAGGTTGCAGTGAGCCGAGAACGTACCACTGCACTCCAGCCTGGGCAAAAGAGCAAGACTCTGTCTCAAAAAAAAAAAAAAAAAAAAAAAAAAGAGACTATGGTAGAAGTGAGGAAGTGAGATATGTGACTTCTTAGGCCAGATCATAAAAGGTGATACAGCTTCTGCTCGAAGTACTTGGAACATTCACTCCTGAAAACAGCAACCATCCTATCATGCCGTAAGGACCTCCCACAGCCCCCATCCTGGCTGAGCTCCCAGCCTGTAGCCAGGACCAACTTGTGAGTAAATCAATGTGAAGGGGGATTCCCCAGCCCCAAGTGCAGCTGCCTCCACTGAAGTAAGCCATTCCTGCCTAGCTCTGCTCAAATGATGGATTCACAACCAAAATAAATTATTGTCATTGTCTTAGGCCATTGAGTTTTGGGTGGCTGTTACATAACAATGCCTATTGGTAAAAATGTATGTTTACTGTTTCCATTGTTTCACATGTTTTTCTTCTTCTTGTCTACTTAGAAAATGCCTATTCAGGCTGGGAGTGGTGGCTCACACCTGTAATCCCAGCACTTAGGGAGGCTGAGACAGGTGGATCACCTGAGGTCGGGAATTCGAGTCTAGCCTGACCAACATGGAGAAATCCTGTTTCTACTGAAATTACCAAATTAGCCAGGCATGGTGGCGGGTGCCTGTAGTCCCAGCTACTCAGGAGGCTGAAGCAGGAGAATCGCCTGAACCCAGCAGGCAGAGGTTGTGGTGAGCCGATATCGCACCATTGCCCTCCAGCCTGGTCAATGAGAGTGAAACTCCCTCTCAAAAAAAAAAAAAGAAAAGAAAATGCCTATTCATAGGCGAGGCACGGTGGCTCACACGTGTAATTCCAGCACTTTGGAAGGCTAGGACGGGCAGATCACCTGAGGTCAGGAGTTCAAGACCAGACTGGCCAACATGGTGAAACCCCATTTCTACTAAAAATACAAAACATTAGCTGAGTGTGGTGGTGGGCTCCTGTAATCCTAGCTACTCAGGAGGCTGAGGCAGGAGAATAGCTTGAACCCAGGACACAGAGGTTGCAGTGAGCCGAGATCATGCCACTGCACTCCAGCCTGGGAGACAGAGCGAGACTCCATCGAAGGAAGGAAGGAAGGAAGGAAGGAAGGAAGGAAGGAAGGAAGGAAGGAAGGAAGGAAGGAAGGAAGGAAGGAAGGAAGGGAGGAGAAAGAAAGAGAGGGAGGGAGGGAGGGAAAGAAAAGAAAGAAAAAGAAAATGCCTATTCAGTCTTTAAAACCCAAATCAGTAATATATCTAGACCACCTTCTCTTATACTGTCTCATTCTCCAATAAATTTAACCTCCTTTCTCTGTGTAGCTCCTGTGTATCTTAAATCTCTCTCCAGAATTGCATTAAAAATATTGCACTCAGCCAGACAGGATAACTCACATCTGTAACCCCAGCACTTTGGGAGGCCGAGGCGGGTGGATCACAAGGTCAGAAGATGGAGACCATCCTGACTAACACAGTGAAATGCCGTCTCTACTAAAAATACAAAAACAAAATTAGCCAGGCGTGGTGGTGAGCACCTGTAGTCCCAGCTAGTCCGGAGGCTGAGGTGGGAGAATGGAGTAAACCCGGGAGGTGCAGCTTGCAGTGAGTCGAAATTGCGCCACTGCACTCCAGCCTGGGCGACAGAGTGAGACTCCATCAAAAAAAAAAAAGAAAGAAAAGAAAGAAAAATATTGCAATCTACACCTGGCATATACCAGGAACTCGGTAAATGGTTTCCAACTATTCAAATTGAATTTGGTGAACAAAAATGTGCAGGTGGTGCTGTACTTAACCAATTCCTGCTAACGTTGGACAGCCTTACCATTACTACTGCCATTAATCCTGTCTCTACACCACCACTCTTACATCGACCTCATGGTTCTACTCACTAGCCTGCACACTGCTCTCCCTTCCATTCAGCCAATGATGTTTGATTTAATATGGGGAACTACTCTGTTTTTTGTTTTGTTTTGTTTTGTTTTGCTTTCTGAGACCAAGTCTCGCTCTGTCGCCCAGGCCAGAGTGCAGAGGCGCGATCTCAGCTCACTGCAAGCTCTGCCTCCCGGGTTCACGCCATTCTCCTGCCTCAGCCTCCCGAGTAGCTGGGACTACAGGCGCCCACCACCACGCCTGGCTAATTTTTTGTATTTTTAGTAGAGATGGCATTTCACCGTGTTAGTTAGCCAGGATGGTCTCGATCTTCTGACCTCGTGATCCGCCCGCCTCCGCCTCTCGAAGTGCTGGGATTACAGGCATGAGCCACCGCGCGGGCCGGGGAACTACTCTTTCCTCACTACTTTTATGACTTTGTTAGTGGCATCTCTTTTCTCTCCATCCCCTTTAGGTCTCTCACTTATAGCATTTTTTTAATTAGTTCCCTTGGGGCTAATAATTGCAAGATATTTGAATGGCAACATTTTCTCCAAGAGCCCAAATATTAATTCCAATGTCATCTTTGTTATTTCCCCCAACTTACTACATAAGGTTCCTGGTGGCCAACTTGGAGTGCCAAAATCCCCTGACTGAAGAAACCGATTAGGCCTCCATTGCCTCCAATCTGTAGCTTCCCCTTAGATCTATTTGTAGCATTAATTACAGAAACTGTTTTATTCTTTCATATATATGACTTCTGTAGTAGTGTCCACCTGGGATATCTCAGTTCGCTGAGATCACAAAACCACTTGTTAAGATGTGATAGGACTATACTCAGTACAGTGACACCACTAAACCTAAGGCTTACGGAAACCTAAGCCTCAGTCGTTTCCCTCCCACCTTTTGCCACACTGTAGCAGAGGTTTATTCAAGTTAGTGTCTCCACTTCACTGGGAAGGATTGGGATTCAGCATTTTCATATTTTTCTCTTTGATTAACCATTCCCCCACTGAAGACCGGCATTTCCTGTTTTGGCTGGGCCTGTCTAGACACATGTTGCTTAGCACAGCTGGTTGGGCATTTGCAGTCCAAGTGATTATCCTTGCACTTTTGTATGGTGGCAGCATGCTGCAACAGGAAGCACGACGAAACTGCAGGCAGAAGGCCTGGGTTCTGGTCCCACTTTTCTCATTAAATACCAATATGACCTTGAATAAGTCATTTCACTCTTCTATGTCTCCGTTTAGCTGTAAAATGGGGAAATCCAAACCTACCATCTCTAGGGACACTTTCAGAAATAACATTGGATGCTTCTACACTTTACTTGAAAGGCACTTTATTCATTCAATGCCTTTTCAAAGTACTTCTATAAAAAAGAAATTTCAGGGCCAGGAGCAGTGGTTCACATCTATAATCTCAGCACTTTGGGCAGCAGAGGCAGGAGGACCCTCTGAGCCCAGGAGTTCAAGACCAGTCCGGACAACATAGTGAAATCCTGTCTCTACAAAATGAAAAGTTTTTTATATTAGCCAGGCATGAAGGTTCACACCTGTAGTTCCAGCTACTTGAGAGGCTGAGGTGGGAGGATTGCTTGAGTCCAGGAGGTTGAGGCTGCAGTGGGCCATGATTGTGCCACTACAGTACAGCCCGGGCAACAAAGCAAGTCCCTGTCTCCAAAAAAAAAAAAGAAAGAAAGAAAAAAAAGAAAAAAAAATTTTTTTAAAGAAATCTCAGAGCCACCTTATAATCAGAACACAGAATGATATGGTTGGAAGTCATGCTTTATAGAATTCTTGATTTTTTATATATTTATATAAACATTTTGTATGATTATCCAGAATAGCACTGCCAACTCATCAAGCTTTCAGGGACAAGAGGGAGGGTGAGTAGATTGCTTCTGCTACAGTTGAAATTAACAGCTCTGGGCCGGGCGCTGTGGCATGTGCCTGTAATCCCGGCACTTTGGGAGGCTGAGGTGGGCGGATCACTGAGGTCAGGAGTTCGAGACCAGCCTGGCCAACATGGTGAAACCCCATCTCTACTAAAAATACAAAAATTAGCTGGCCATGGTGGCGCACACCTGCAATCCCAGCTACTTGGGAGGCTGAGGTAGGAGAATCGCTTGAACTGGGGAGGTGGAGGCTGCAGTGGGCCAAGATCATGCAACTGCACCCCAGCCTGGGTGACACAGCAAGACCCTGTCTCAAAAAAGAGAAGAAAAAAAAAAAGAAGAAATAAATTAACAGCTCTGAACCCTACCAAAGACAGCAAAAGGAACTCTATTTTCCCCTCAAGCCCAGCATAGAATTTGTTATCTACCTACAATGGTTGATTTTATGTGTCAACTTAGCTAGGTCACTGTACCCAGATATTTGCTCAAACACATCTGGAGGTTCTGTGAAAGCATTTTTAGATGAGATTAACGTTTAAATAAGCAAACTCTGAGTAAAGCAAATTACTCCCCATAATGTGGGTGGGCCTCATCTAATCAGTTGAAAACCTTTTAAAAAAAAAAAAAAAAAA
>NW_012104065.1:482729-486772 GCF_000951045.1 Mandrillus leucophaeus
AAAAAAAAAAAGACTGAGATCCCCTAAGGAAGACGGAATTTTCTGCCAGCAAACTCCCTTCAGGCTCAAGCCGCAAAAATCAACTCTTCCCTGGGTCTCCAGCCTCCTGGTCTACCCTATGGATTTTGGAGTTGCCTATCATGGGAGCATTTATTTATTTATTTATTTATTTATTTATTAAGAGAGATTCTTTCATTCCGTTTCTCTGGAGAACTCTTCCTGGACATAGAGGAAAAGTTCATCCTGCCCTTATCTCCTCCCTTTATCCCATGAAGTTCTATCCTGCTGCCAGAAGGTCCACTCACCTCAATAACAAATGCAAGTGAAAGGAATCAGTAAAGTGCCATGCACATGTTTGTTACCATAATAACAATTATCACCATCATTATTGTCCTTTTAGTCAGACCATTTGAGAAACTAGATGTGGGGCCAGTTGCATATACCCAGTATTATACACCATGAAAGCTTGGGGCCTCTAAGGGAAGGCAGACCACACAGGGCAGGGGGCTATTGTGCTTTGCTTCCACAACCCACAACCCAGCCACACATCAGATTATTGAAACCACTCCTGCGAAAGAACAAAATTGGTTGATTATGCATTCATCCCACATAGCTCTTGGCTCTAGCAATTCTCTACACCTCCGGAGATCTCTCATCTTCCTCTTCATCTACATTATCCAGAAAAGAAAAAAAGCCAGCTGTCAGAGGGAGTAATCTTTTTAGCACTTTTCCAATCAAAACCAGCCTTTGCTGACTTCCCCTGACTTCCTAGAATAAACCCTGCCTGGTCTCCAAAAAGTCTGATGGCTTTTTAGTGCACTGGCTCCACCCAGTGACTGTTCTAGAGAATGCACCCAAACTTTCTTGTGTGGATGGAGGTTACAGAATTGACAGCTAAAAAGTCAGACAAGTTATTCACGATAGCCAGACCTTGATTTGAATTCCAGAGACTTCTGAGAAACTCCTTATAGCTCATTTTAAGAGCACCTAGCATAAGGTTAAGAGTATGTATTTTAAGCTCAGGTATCTCCGAGTACAAAATCTTGTTCAGCCTCCTACCACATTTTGCCTGTATGACTTTGGACAAGTCATTTACCTTATTTAAGCTTTAAGGTACTTATTTGTAAAAACTGAGTTAATTGTGAATATTTACTAGAAATTTTCTAATAATTAATATAGATAGATAGTAGATGGATAGAGTGCTTAATAGACTACTTCGTCCATAATAAACAATCAATAAATCATAGTTATTTCTATTAGCTACTTGGAAGACTTCCATAGACTATCCATTTATCTGTGGATCGATGCTTCTTACCCTTTTAACTGAGGTAAACAGGAGATTATGATCAATTTTTAAATGCTTGCTTTAACACAATTTGAGTCTGATAGATACAGATTTCCCTGCAGGAATTATGCATTCTTTGCCATGCTACTGCCTAGAGAGTAAACATTCTATTTTATTTATTTAAGACATCGTCTCATTCTGTCACACAGGCTGGAGTGCAGTGATGCAATCATAGCTTACTGCAGCCTTGAACTCTTGGGCTCAAAGAATCCTCCTGCTTCAGCCTCCCAAGTAGCTAGGACTACAGGCACGTTCCACCACATCAGGTTAATTTTTTTTTACTTTTTGTAGAAATGGAGTCTCAGTATGTTGCCTAGGCTGGTCTCAAACTCCTAGACTCAAGCAATCCTCCCACATAGGCCTCCCAAAGAACTAAGATTACAAGACTGAACCAACATCAAACTATAAATATTCTAGTGATTCAAGAAAGGCATTCATTTTTTTAAATTAAATGTATGTCATATATGCTCCTTTGTTTGGTACTTATATGGAAGTTCAAAGTTCATTCTTAAATCTGAGACCTTGGGAATATAATCTTTTAAATTATCTCCTATATCTGTTCTCAAAATAGATCAACAAAATAATTTTGGGTCTTTCTTGAACGCAAAACTGAAAGCACTTCTTAAAGAATGAGGAGGATCTGGTAGATGTTAAAGCACACATGTTTATGGTTGGCCATAATGTACCTTTGTTCAATCTCATAACCAAGTCTTACTTCCAGAATCCCTTAGTTTTTAACACTGCTGTCAACAGATGAACCCAGCCCTGCTCCTAGCCCTGTTCTTCCTTTTTATTGGTTCCTAAGAAGCACATATTTTATTTATAGCCCCACATTTCCCTATCCTTCATTCTGGATATAATTCTTCCACAAGAAAAAAAATATTGGTAGTATAAAGGACTGAATTAAGATCTATGGGATTTGCAAGGTCGTCTCAACTGAATTGATTCAAGTCATGAAACCATACACAAGTCACAGCCTAAGTCTCAGTTTTGCATTTGAAAAATGGCGCTGCCTCCCCATCTTACCCTACAAAGTTATGGTGACTATAATAAATTAGTGTAAGTAAAAGACCTTTGTACATTACAAGGTACTATACAGATATAAAACTAGCGCTTCCAGCTCAGGGTGAACACTACTAGTTTAAAATCCATTCCCAAACTTTTAAGTATGGAAACCCTCATATGCCAGTTACTGTATTTTTACTGTATTTTACTGTAGTGATTGAGAAAATAAAAGCTTTCATTTGGATTTCAGTTCCCTCACAATAATTCCAAGGTCTCTCAAAATGTCATAGTCAGATACTTAGAATCATTGCCTAAATCATTAAGGAGATTAACCAAAGGTGGCCTCAACACATTGGGCTGCAGAATTTTTTCTTGTTCTCTGATTCCTCTAAACCAACTACTTTCCTTTCCCAAATGTTTTCTATCACTTGCTAGGATTCCTGGTCCCCCTTCTTTGCTGGTTTCTGGGATACTAGCCCATCTGTCACTTCTTCTGAAACTACTGATTATAAATTCCTAACAGTTATTCATAGTTAAACCTATATAAGTATACACCTCAAAAGAAGAAAACAAAATTGATGTCACACATTGAGATGGAAAGATCTGATTCCAAAGTACTGGTAAAAAGTACAAAAATACTCCCCTCCCAGTCCTTGAGTTATTAATCATCTTGAGGTTGCAGTACTTAGACATCTGTTGGATAAAAGAACAGATTAGAGGGAGGCAAGGAAATCTGCCAAGACCTGAGGCAGATGCTTCCTCTTAGACTTGGACCTCGTAGCAATGCGACATGTTCTGACTCTTTTCTCAGATCCAAGTTTTAACATCGCATTTCTCCAATGTATTGGAACAGCTCCAGTAGAGGTAGAACTTGAACATAAGGAGTCCCAGGCATTATTGGGGCTACTTCATTCATTTATTCAAAAGAATTAATTGAGAGCCTACTCACTTAGCCTTGAATTACTCTAGGGCTGGAGATTTAGAAATAAAAGACATGCATTCAGGTGGGCAGGAACATCATTCATGGCAGTGACCCAGTAAAAAGTGTTGAAAAAGAAATCAGCCCATGGTTTAAGCCCAAAGAACTTGTGCCTATAACTGGGCCTACGAATAAGAGGTGGACACAGCAGCAGTCTCCTTCAGCACTGCTTGGTGTGTCCCTTGATACGGCTCTTCATTCCACTGACATGGAAGCAACAGGATTGGTCATTCTTTTCTAGAGCATATTTACCAATTAAAGCCACTGGAAACTGGAAAAAAAAAAGATGATACATGTATGTTAACCTTCAAATAGCATACCTGTGAGGTTGGTGTGGATCTACCAACCTCTCCTTAGTAGAACAGATTGGGGGCTAGGCTAGTCTAGCTAGTTCTATTCCAGATCTTCTTTTCTTCATTATTCCAATTCATTTTTGGCCTTTTAAGAATTATAAAGACCTTTAGAGTTAATAATAAAATCTACTGATAATTTTGAAAAAAAAGAAAGAGAGAATAAAAAAGAGAGGAAGGAAGGAAGGAAGGAAGGGAGGGAGGGAGGGAGGGAGGGAGTGGAGAAGAGAGAGAAGAAAGACAGACCAGCCTGACTAACATGGTGAAACCCCGTCTCTAATAAAAATACAAAAATTAGCCAGGCGTGGTGGTGCATGCCTGTAATCCCAGCTACTCAAGAGACTGAGGCAGGAGAATTGCTTGA
>NW_012104065.1:487632-493446 GCF_000951045.1 Mandrillus leucophaeus
CCTTGGCCTCCCAAAGTGCTGGGATTACAGGCGTGAGCCACCCCGCCTGACCTACTAAAAGATTTTAAGTGGGAGAGCTGCATGATGGGATTTGCCACAAAAAATGTCAAGTTCAATCATTCTGGGATCTATATTTCCCTCAAACCTCTTAACTCCCATTAGGATGTTACCAAAGTCTCTTGCTTCCTATCCTGGCCTCCTGCCAATTCTCAGTCTCCTGCCCATCCAATCCATCCCCGACCCTTTGCAGGTAGTCTTCCCCCTGCTCTCAGCTCTACAGTGGAACCCATGCCTAACGTCTCACACTCATGTTCTTGCCAGTCACCCTCTTCATATCCTCTTCATATCTTGATCTCCAGCCAACCTCACTAGTTCTGCTTCCCCAAAACACCATGCTGTTTTATGCCCCTACTATTATCAGCATTAATGTCTGGGACACCCTTCCTCCACTGTCTTGCTGTTGGAGTCTCACTTACCTTTCAAAACCCACTTCCAGTGTCACCCTTTCTGTGAAATCTGCCCCCATCTGCCTAGGCACCCCTCCTTTGTGCCAAACTCATACCTTGCACAGTTTCCTATTCCTGCATTTATACTCAACAGGACTAGTCTCTGCTTGCTGGTTCACTACCTCCTTTTGTACTACGAGCGCCTTGAGGGAGAGATGTCACCATCTTATCTTTGTATCCCCAGTGCTTAGGGCTGAGTTTAATGCTCAATACAGAATTGGTAAAATAATAAATGAATGAATAATGTTCCTTCTTGCAGATAAAAGAAAGATGGTGCCAGCCTGTTACGGCAGAATAATTTTCTGAATTCTAAGCATGTAGCTATATACTTGAAAAATGTCTGAAGTTATATTTGTTACTGTGGCAGAATACTGCAATCAATTTCTTTACATTATGCCTCCCAATTTCTCTTTTATGAAGACTATACACTCTTGGAAATGCATGGCTGGACAAAGCTATGTTGCAATATTCTTCTCATACACTGAGAAACTGACCCAATATATAGATATGTGTATACCCCGAGCAAACTTATATAAGATCTTATCTTCTTTTCCTATAATCCCATCTGAATATTTTTGCAGCAGTAAAAGTACCTAATGTGCTCTGCTGCCAAAATAAAAAGGAGCCCAAGTAGATGATTTTCCTTTTTTGCAAAACATGTGTCCCAAAAGATTCTACTTTTGCTAAACCACGTCTAAGTAATGTCAAGGTATTTGTGGAAAGAGTGACTGTTATTGGAGATTGAACTTGAAGCACAAGGCCAAAGAATCTTGTGACATGGAAATAGTGTCACAGGTCCTAAAAAGGTCATGTTCCCTGGACCTGTCTTCATGGTAACCAGAAGGGACCAATAACGGAGAATCAGAGAAGCTTCTCTGATATTTGACCTGCATATGATCCTGATGCCAGGTAACCATACTGAGGCAAGGGTGAGTCTTTTTTTTTTTTTTTTGAGTTGAAGTCTTGCTCTGTCACCCACGCCAGAGTGCAGTGGCACAATCTTGGCTCACTGCAACCTCTGTCTCCTGGGTTCAAGCAGTTCTCCTGCCTAAGCCTCCCAAGCAGCTGGGACCACAGGTACGCACCACTGCACCTGGCTAATTTTTTGTATTTTCAGTAGAGACAGGGTTTCACCATGTTGGCCAGGCTGGTCTTGAACTCCTGACCTCAGATGATCCACCTGCCTCAGCCTCCCAAAGTGCTAGGATTATAGGCATGAGCTACTGCACCTGGCCAAGGGTGAGTCTGAATGACAGAGTGAATTCTCATCATCTTAGTGGAATGGGAGTTCAGAGTTGGAATTAAAGTATATAAAGAAGCAAAAAGTAAAAACAAATTAAATGTCTATCAAACGAGCTGGTAATAAAATAGGTTAAAATAAATAGGATTTATGGTAAATTGGACTTTTGGTCCCAATCCTGTCACCTGCAGTAAGATTATATGTCTATGATCTAGCCATAACCTCAAGGTAGGTGAAGTAAAGTTTCCCACTTTCTGATTATGGGTTTGGCCATGTAAACTGAGTTGCCCAAAGAGATACTAGTAGATGTGATGTGAGCCGAGGCTTGAAATGCGCTTAAATGATTAACCTCATTTACTTGTGCATCCGTCATTGCCAAGAGACAAACATAGCCTAGTACTGACTGCCCCTCCACATGAAGCAACACCACCTCAGCTGGTTTTTCCACCTGCAATCAGAAACAGAGCAACCCCAGTCCACCCACAGATGCGTGAGAAAGACATACTTATTCCTATATGCTGCTGCTATTTTGTGATGGTTTGTTACCCAGCAAAAGCTGACTAATACATGGGTCATCCATACAATAAAATCTTTTCTAGCTATTAAATGAGATAGACCTCGATGAACTGATATAGAAGCATCTGTAGGATACACCTGCAAGGAAAAACAGCAAGGTGCAGAGCAGTATAAATAATATGCTCTCATTTGTGGGGAAAAAAAGGAACATATATTTCTATATTTGTCTAAACGATATTAGACTGTCTTTAGAAGAATGAATAAAAAGTTGTTAACTGAGATTGTCCCCAGAGAAGAGCACTGGCTGGCTGAGGGACAGAAGTGAGAGTGACCAATCAGTCGGAAAGCTTTCCAGTATTTAACAACTGGAGAGTCGCACTGGTGCCCGCCGGCTGAATATCCATCCTAGATGGACACGTTCCAGAAATAGCCAAGATTCCCCCTCCCACAGCTTTTTAGATCCCCCTTTCACAGTTTTCAGTATGGTCTATGCAGAAATTGAAGTGATTTCAAAGGTTTAAAGAGAGCTAGATTTAGTTGAGTAGATGAGGATCAGAGTAGGGAGAAAAAGGGAGGAACAAAAACGTGCTAAAAATGGTTTTGCCATCCATGTATTTTTAACAACTTATTCTCTGCTTCTCCCCCTCTCCAATACCATTTCTAAGCTCCCAGTATCATTCCTAAACTTGACATCATTATAGTCCACAGTATGTAGACAATTGATTCAACTACTTAGATTAAACATATTTTTTAAAAGATGAGGTAAAATACTGTAATACAAAAGATTTTCTCACAATGTGGAAATAAATATATATATATTTTTCAAATTTCACATAATCCAAGAAACATTATGAGGATAAGTGCATGTTGCCATGGAAACTAGATGTCATCATTAGCATCATCAACAGTCACTAAATGCCTGTTAGTGCTGTTTTGAGCTACTTCCTACTTTCACTAGAAAAGAAAGACATGATGTTTGCTGTGAAGGAATTTCTAATTTAAATGGCTTCTGGAACAGCACATGCTTGGGAAGGAAAGGATGAACCCTTACCATTCATCATTGCTAGGTGCCAGAGATACGAGATTAAATATGACTCAGTTTCTATCCACAAAGAGTTCAGTCTTGGCCAGGTGCAGTGGCTCAAGCCTGTAATCCCAGCACTTTGGGAGGCCGAGACGGGCGGATCACAAGGTCAGGAGATCGAGACCATCCTGGCTAATCCGGTGAAACCCCGTCTCTACTAAAAAATACAAAACACTAGCCGGGCGAGGTGGCGGGCGCCTGTAGTCCCAGCTACTCCGGAGGCTGAGGCAGGAGAATGGCGTGAACCCGGGAGGTGGAGCTTGCAGTGAGCTGAGATCCAGCCACTGCACTCCAGCCTGGGCGACAGAGTGAGACTCCGTCTCAAAAAAAAAAAAAAAAGAGTTCAGTCTGGTGTCTGGTGTGGGGGACACTCATGAATGGATGATTATTAGATAATGGGGAAATGTAGTGTTGGTTACACAAAACTCCCAAAGCAATCAAATGCTGACAGTAGATGAAGCACATGCTTATTCAAGAAAAAGCAATCTGTTTATATATCTATTTGTTGCCTCATTATTTATCCCTAAACATGTTTTAAGATTAATAATGCATAAGGGAGAAAACTCTCAATGTCCTCTCCCTGAATTTCTCTTACTATTCCTAGTTTTAACCTTAGTCAGTGAGATTCCCCTGTTCAAATGCAAACAAAGCTTTTATAAAAAGTGTAAAGAATGGAACTGTGGTTTCTACAAGCTGTTAAGTCAAAGAATGCATGAATAATTTAGACTCCACCAACTGCCAATGATCATGCATTCCAAAACTCTGGATCCCAGGAGCCAATGATAGGCAGGACACCGGGGATAGAGAATATGGTGCCCAGGAGAATGATGAATCTTTATTTCCTCTGTATTGTCAGCAATTCTTGATGCAGGCTGCTGGCTGCCTGTCTAGATCTACAATGCTCTTGGCTTGCCCTCTGGGGCCCCACTTGTTGCCAGCATTCCACTTGTTACTTCTTGTTGGACCTCCATCACATGGCCAACTGCCTAACCTCCTACACCCCATCTGCGCCATCCACCAAAGACTATGCTTTGCCTATCAGATTAGCCTTTTTCCTCTCTCCTGCAATAGAATCTGCCTTCAAGTGCCTGCTCTGCTAAGAGAAAATCAGAGTTTTGTTATTCTAGTATAAAAGCAGGATTCTGCAGAAAAGTCAAAGCAAAAGAGAGTCAGGCTACTCACATACAGTGGCCTAGGATGTGGAATGTGGCACCCTAATCAATTCCAGAGGGTTCCGGAGTTCATAAAGCAGCCTCAATCCTAAGTGGATCCAGTCCCTCCGGAGCCATAATACTAACACGTCTCTCTCCTAGGCAATAGCATAGTGATATTAAGGAGCCTCTAACAGTCACTCTCAGTTTCATAAGGAGAAAGGGTGATCGAAGGAATTGGCAAGTTCACAAATTGCCTAGAGTGAGTTTAAAAACAAAACCAATATTGTCTGGCTGAAGGATTGCTTGTTGTCAGCCTGTGCAGCCAGCATCATGCTCAATAAATGTTAATTTCCTTCCCTAAAGTAAAGTCCTAGCTACTCAGGAGGCTGAAGCATGAGAATGACTTGAACCTCGGAGGCAGAAGTTGCAGTGGGCCGAGATCCAGCCTGGGCAACAGAGCTAGACTCTGTTACAAAACAAAAACAAAAAACCCTTAATATGGGCTGGGTGTGGTGGCTCATGCCCATAATCCCAGCACTTCGGGAGGCTGAGGTAGGAAGATCACTTTAGGCCAGGAGTTTGAGACCAGCTGGGCAAGACAGTGAGACTCCATCTCTAAAATAAATAAATAAATAAATAAATAAAACGAAATTTAACATGTAGGACTTTGGGAAGCTGAAGTGGGATGATCACTTGAGCCCAGGAGTTTGAGGGCATCTTGAGCAAGACTCCATCTCTGTTTTTTAAAAAACTTAATATGTAAATTATATGCTTTAAATATTGGGTATTTTCGAGAGGTCGAGATGGCAGTGAGCCATGATTGTGCCACTATACTTCAGTGTGTGTGGGTGACAGAACAAGACCCTTTATCAAATAAATAATAAATGTATTTTATTTTACGTCAATTATATTTCCCCAAAGTTTTAGTTTGTTTTTTGAGACAGTCTCTCACTCTGTCACCCAGGCTGAAGTGCAGTGGCACGATCTTGGCTCACTGCAACCTCTGCCTCCCAGGTTCAAGCGATTCTCCCACCTCAATCACCCGAGTAGCTGGGATTACAGGCACGTGCCACAATACCCAGCTAATTTTTTTAATTTTTATTAGAGATGGGGTTTCACCATGTTGGCCAGGCTGGTCTCAAACTCCTGGCCTCAACTCGAAATCTCAAAATGTGCGGGGATTACAGTCGTGAGCCACTGCACCCAGCCATACAAAGACTTTTTTTTTTTTTTTTTTTGAGATGGAGTCTTGCTGTGTTGCCCAGGCTGGAGTGCAATAGCATGATCTCGGCTCACTGCAACCTCTGCCTCCCA
>NW_012104065.1:493986-495277 GCF_000951045.1 Mandrillus leucophaeus
ATATGATAACAGTAGCACAAAGACAATAAATATACTTCTCTAACATTTTTATACTATACATACAATGGTATATTTTAAAACAGACTGAAAAGTGAAAATGTGTGTGTGCATGTGTATGTATATATATAGTATGTCCTAGAGCAATCACCTTTAAAAAAAAAAAAAAAAGGGCTACAAGCCTAGTGAAGATAAAATGAAATCAGGAAAAAAACAAAAATACTTAATCCGAAAGAAGTCAGGTAAAGGAAAAAAGGAAAAATGAGCAATTGAGACAAACAGAAAACAAACAGCAATATGGTGCATTTAAACCTAACCATATAGATAATTACATTAAATATAAATTGTTTAAACAATCAAAAAGTAGAGATTGTCAGATGGATTTTTTAAAAAAGACTCAACTACATACTGTCTACAAGAAGAAACTCACTTTATATATACACGTAGAGAGTTAAAATTAGAAGAAAAAATGTTAATCCAAAGAAAGCTAAAATGCCTATATTAATATTAGATTAAATAGATTTTAGAACATGAAGTATTGCTAGGGATAAAAAGAAATACTTCTTAAAGATAAACAAGCCAATTCATTAAGAAAAAATGGTCGGGTGCAGTGGCTCATGCCTGTAACCAGCACTTTGGGAGGCTGAGGTGGGCAGACTGCTTGAGCTCAGGAGCTGGGTAACATAGTGAAACCCCATCTCTACAAAAAATACAAAAATTTGCCAGGCACGAGGGTGCATGCCTGTGTCCCAGCTACTCAGGAGGCTGAAGTGGGAGGATCATTTGAGCCTGGGAGTTGGAGGTTATAGTGAGCCAAGATCACGCCACTGCACTTCAGTGTGGGAAACAGAGTGAGACTCTATCTCAAAAAAATTGTATGTATAATATATATACACACATGTGTACACATATGTATATATAAATATAGGTACATATATACATGTGTACACACATGTATATATGTACATAGTATATATATGCATATATGCATATATACACATATATGTATATATTATATGTGTACATATATTCATATATGTGTGTACAATTTTTTATGACCATATAATTTTATGGTGCATATATGTGTGTGTGTGTATATATATAGCTATTCTAAATATGTATCTACATAATTACAGCGCCTGACTGATAAGAGAAATAGAAAAACCTAAACAGAGAGCCAAATCATAAGTGAATTCCCATTCACAATTGCTACTAAGAGAATAATATACCTAGGAAAGCAACTTAAAAGGGATGTGAAGGACCTCTTCAAGGAGAACTACAAACCACTGCTCAA
>NW_012104065.1:496215-505457 GCF_000951045.1 Mandrillus leucophaeus
GGCCAACAGACACATGATAAAATGCTCATCATCACTGGTCATTAGAGAAATGCAAATCAAAACCACAATGAGATACCATCTCACGCCAGTTAGAAAGGCGATCATTAAAAAGTCAGGAAACAACAGATGCTGAAGAGGTTGTGGAAAAATAGGAATGCTTTTACACTGTTGATGGGAATGTAAATTAGTTCAACCATTGTGGAAGACAGTGTGGTGATTCCTCAAGGATCTAGAACTAGAAATACCATTTGACCCAGTGATCCCATTACTGGGCATATACCCAAAGGATTATAAATCAGTCTATGATAAACACGCATGCACACGTATGTTTAGTGCAGCACTATTCACAATAGCAAAGACTTGGAACCAACTCAAGTGTCCATCAGTGACAGACTGGATTAAGAAAATGTGGCACATACACACCATGGAGTACTATGCAGCCATAAAAAAGGATGAATTCATATCCTTTGCAGGGACATGGATGAAGCTGGAAACCACCATTCTCAGCAAACTATCACAAGATCAGAAAACCAAACACTGCATGTTCTCACTCATAAGTGGGAGTTGAACAATGAGAACACATGGGCAGAGGGAGGGGAACATCACACAGAGGGGCCTGTCAGGGGGTGGGGGACTAGGGGAGGGATAACATTAGGAGAAATACCTAATGTAGGTGATGGGTTAATGGGTGCAGCAAACCACATGTCACATGCATACCTATGTAACAAAACTGCATGTTCTACACATGTAACCCAGAACTTAAAGTATAATTAAAAAACAAAAAAGAGAGAGAGAGAGAAACAGAAAAACCTACACACATTTTGGAGATCTAAGGGTCCTTAAAGTTCTTTTTTTTTTTTTTTTGAGATGGAGTCTCGCTCTGTCGCCCAGGCTGGAGTGCAGTGGCACAATATCTCGGCCCACTGCAAGCTCTGCCTCCCGGGTTCATGTCATTCTCCTATCTCAGCCTCCCAAGTAGCTGGGGCTACAGGCACCCGTCACCATGCCCAGCTAATTTTTTCTATTTTTACTAGAGACGGGGTTTCACCATGTTAGCCAGGATGGTCTCAATCTCCTGACCTCGTGATCTGCCCACCTTGGTCTCCCAAAGTGCTGGGATTACAGGTGTGAGGCACTGCGCCCGGCCCCAAATTTCCTCTTTTTGTAAGTGGTAGCGCAAGTACACAGAAATAGATATAGAAGACTTAAGCAACACCATTGACCAAGTTGACCTATTGCCTTTTATAGAACACAACATTCATCAACAGCAGAAAACACATGCCTTTCAAGTACACATAAAACATTCACCAAGATGGGCTATATTTGGGGCTATAAAACAAATTGCAATAAATGTAGTAGAATTTAAATCATAAACAGTATGTTCTTTGACCACAACTCAACTAATATCAATATTAAAATGACATCTAGAAAATCTCCAAATCTTTGGAAATTAACAATTCTAAATAATTCAGTAATCAAAGAACAAGTCACAAAAAAACTAGAAAATATTTTGAATTTTAAAAAAATGAAAACAACATTTCAAAATTATAGGATACAGCTGAAACAGTCCTTAGAGAGAAAGGTATGTCATATTAAATGCTTACATGAAGAAAGAAGGGTCTAAACTTTGATGATAAGAAACTATAAAAAGAAGAGCAAATTAAACCCAAGGCAAACAGAAGAAATGAAATAATGAAAATATAGAAATCATTAAAATAGAAAACAGAAAAGCAATACAGAAAATCAAAACCAAAAGCTGGGTTTTTTCAAATTTAATAAAATCTGTAGACCTCTATAGCTAGACTTAAGAGACAAACAAAATTACACAATTTAACAAATATCAGGAATGAAAGAGGCTGGGAGCAGTGGCTCGGTAATTCCAACACTTAGGGAGGTAGGGACGGGAGGATAACTTGAGCCCAGGTGTTTGAGACCTGCCTAGGCAATATAGCGAGAACCTGTTCTAAAAAAATTTAAAAAAAAAAAGAAAGAAAGAAAAAGAAAGGAATGAAAAAGGGAGACACCACTATAGATCCTAGAGATACAATAAAGAAACATTATTAATAACTTCATACCAATAAATTTAATAACTTATAAGAAATTGACAAATTCCTTTAAAAGCTAAAACTGCCAAATCTCATTGAAAAAGTAGATAACTTGAATATCATCCACAAAAGATAGTAAATTTATAGCTGCAAACCTTCCCACAGAAAAATGTCTAGGCCCAGATGGTTTCAGTGGTGAAGGCTATGAAACATTTAGATAAGAAATAACACAAATTCTACACACATTTACAGAGAGTAGAAGATGAAATGCCAACTAATTTTATCAGGCCAACATTAACCTGATAGCAAAACCAGACCAATATATTACAAGAAAAGTACATATCATGATCCTTCATGAACACAGATGCTAAAATTCTTAACAATATATTAACAAATCAAATCTGGCAACGTATAAAAAGAATAAACAAGTGAAGTTTCTCTTGGAATACAGAGTTTGTTCAACATTTGAAATCAGTCCATGTAAAAAGTAAAAGCATATGATTATCTTAAGAGTTGCAGAAAAAGTATTTCACAAAATTCAATATCTCTTCATGATAAAAATTTTCAACAAGCTAAAAAAAAAAAAAATAGAATGAAGTCTTCTCAACCTGATAAAGAAAACCTATAAAAAACATATGCTAACATCACTTAAAGGTGAAAGACTGAATCCTTTCCCCCTAAGATCAGGAAGAACATCCACGCTCCCTATGCTTATTTAACACCACCAGAGATTCCAGCTGGGGCAATAAGACAAGAAAAAGAAGTGCATGGCCGGGCATGATGGCTCACGCCTATAATCCCAGCACTCTGGGAGGCCTAGGCGGATCACTTGAGGTCAGGAGTTCGAGACTAACCTGGCCAACATAGTGAAACCCCATCTCTACTAAAAATACGAAAATTAGCTGGGTGCGCAAGCCTGTGGTCCCAGCTTCTCAGGAGACTGAAGCAGGAGAATCGCTTGAACCCAGGAGGCAGAGGTTGCCATGAACTGAGATTGTGCCACTGCACTCCAGCCTGGGCGACAGAGTGAGACTCTATCTCAAAAAAAAAAAAAAAAGAAAGAAAAAGAAGTACATGCAGACACTTTGAAAAGAAAGAAGTAAACCTGTCTTCATTTGCAGACAACATGAGTATCTCTGTGGAAATTATTATGGAATTGTTTAAAGCTAATAGAAGTAAAAGTGAGCTTTACCGTCTCTCAGAATAGAAGGCCAGTATACATAAATTAATCATATCGTGGACAAAGTGAAACTATAGTGCGAAAGCACTAATTTTAAAAAAAAAATGCATTGTAAGTTCTAGAAACTGGAAAAATAGGGGAAAATCTTAAGAATTGAGAGGATGGAAGAAAATATAAGTAATAAGATAAGGCTTAAGCAAGGAGAAAGATGGAGATCTTTGATCAATGAAACAACAGAGGATCCGTTGAAGAATTTAATCTGGAGAGGGACCTGATTGAGATCATTCTGAAAAGTAAAATAGAAGCAATCAAGTTTGATTTGGAATAAACTCTCAGGAGGTTCTTGCCATCATTTAGGCAAAAAAGATGACAGCTTGGTCTCAAGCAAAGGAGAAGGAGAAAAGCAAACCATAGTCAAGAGAGAGTTGGAAGATTAAATCAATTGGCTATTGACAAATGATGAAGGGAAGAGAGAAGGGGGAGACCAGGGCTGCTCCCAGATACGGGGCTGCAGCAGGGAATGACAATGCCCTGGAGAGGAGCAACTGTGCAGGCTTCAGTCTCTGACTCACAAGATACCCCAGGGAAAGAGCAGGTGTCATCTTTAGCTTCAACCATAAAGTGGCATGCGGTGCAGAGAGTGGCAGCCTGCCTGGGCCACTTTACTCTAAAATATGGCACCTACTGGTCCTCCACTTCAGCCACTGCCCCGGGCACTGGCATAACGGTCATTTACAACAATCATTTCCCTTGCTCGCTTGCCTGGACACCTCCTGGGCCACAAAAGTATGCCTCAAATTAGGCAACTGACATAATAGAGACAGTAGGACCTCTGTCTGAGTCGTGACCATTTTCTCTTCCCCTATCTTCTCTCAGGTTCTCTCTCTGAATTCTCCTGAGGGAGCTCCAACACCTATCAGCTTCTTTTTTTTAATGAAACTTGAACATCTTAAGCTGAAATTAGCCACCCTTCCTGAATAGCAAAATGCAATCACCTTTACAGGACTCCAGATGTTTCAAATACAAAAAGCCACGGGCAGGAGTAATGTTGCAATTCCATCCGTGCCTCAAAAGGGATTTGCAGCCTAAGCATCCACAAGGAGGAGCTCTCTAGTACATTTTCACTTACTCAACAAAGATTTACAATCACCTGCTGTGCACCAGGCTCTGGAGATACTATAATAAATTAAAAGGGCCAGCTGCAGTGGCTTATGCCTGTAATCCCAGTACTTTGGGACGCTGAGGTGGGAAGATCACTTGAGCCCAGGAGTTCGAGGCTGTAGCAAGCTATGATTGTGCCACTGCACTCCAGCCTGGGTGACAGAGCATAACTCTGTCTCTAAAGAAAAATATTTATTTATTTATTTATTTATTTAGAGACAGGGTCTTACTCTGTCACCAGGCTGGAATGCAGTGGCACAATCACAGCTCTTGGCAGCCTCAACCTCCCAGGCTCAGGTGTTCCTCCCACCTCCACCTTAGTCTCCCAAGTAGATAGTGCTACAGGTGCCCACCACCACACCTGGCTAATTTGTGTATTTTTTTTGTAGAGACGGGGTTTCACCATGTTGCCCACGCTGGTCTCAAACCCCTGGGCTCAAGTCATCCACCTGCCTTGGCCTCCCAACAAATTAAAATTAAAACCGAAAATGTAAACACAGGAGCAGTGGTTCACACTTGTAATCCCATTTTGGGAAGCCAAGGCAGGAGGAATGATTGAGTTCAGGAATTCGAGACCAGCCTGGGCAACATGGTGAGACCTCATCTCTACAAAAAATAAAAAATAAATAAATTAGCCAGGTGTCATGGCATGCACCTGTAGTTCTAGCTACTCAGGAGGCTGAGGTAGGAGGCTTGAGCACAGGAGGTCAAGGCTGCAATAAGCCATGTTCACACCACTGCACTACAGCCTGGGCAATACAGTGAGACACTGTATCAAAAAAAAATAAAAAATAAGTAAAAGATCCTGGCCTCATGGATCTTACATTTCTATGGGAGAGACAATTAGTAAGTAAAAAATAAGTGGCATAAAACATTGTGATAAAGTTATTTAAAAAAAAAAACAAAATGATGAGATAGAAACTAACTAGAAGAGGACACTCATCAAGAAAGGCATCTCTGGGGAGGCAGCATTTAGGCTGAGACTCGAAGGGTGAGAATGAGCCCGCTTTATGCTCACTACAAGTGATGCAACAGAAATAATTATGCCATATATTTACAGCTCTACATGTTATTAGCGTGTGGTATGGGATCCGTAACAGAAGTGGTGCTGTTAGCATAACTCAATGCACGAAGCTGTGCAAGGGAAGATAGTATTTTGAAAAACTACACTATGCGACCTTCTCCCTAGTTAACTGTTAAGAAAAACTTATTCAGTGATACTAGTTAAGCATGGCAAGGAAAACATCATTCAGAACCATCACAATAGCTACAGGGACCACAGCAATGGGGTCTTGCAGTCAGGGAGGCTGGGGAAACTCCAAATACAGCACAAGCAGGTGGGAATCATAATTGATGCCAAGGAGCAGGGTGGGGGTCAGTGGATGGAAAATTACTAAGAGGAAACATCAGGGGTAAGAGGGATTCTGGGTAAACCAACCCAACAGGATTCTTGCTGAAGACAGGCCAGGGTGAACAGGCATCGCGTTGGGGATGTGGGAGCAGAAAATTCTGATCAGATATCCAGGATGATCAGATATTGAGGATGAGGGGTTCTGGCTAAACTGACTTAGCAGGGTTCTTTGCTAAAAACTGGATGTTGCAAGAAAGTGCACAGATTGGCTGAGCAGAAGATTTGGAAACCTCACTAAAGTTTGGCCAGGCAAAGAATCTTTGTCAAAACCTAAAGTATCCTGGAAGAGAAGGAGGTGCAGATTGGATCCAGACTGTAAAAAGAGGAATGAGAAGAGCAGGAGTTATTATTCAACTTATAACATTCAAGAGATGGCGTAGCATAACAATAAACTGGACACAATTGAGAGAAAAAGGATTCTCTACATTTTTAACTCACATTAAGTATATGAAGAGCTTAGTCCCAATGGACTATAGTAGATAGATTGGAAGTTAAAGAAACATCCACCCTCTCCTGACGAAGGGGATTGTAGGACAGGAAGAAAGAGGAAGAGAGGAGGCGGTCCCACAACATGTTCCCGGTTTCCCGGAAGTAAGGCGGACAGGCTGAGTGGGAACACCGGGGACTGCAGGGAAATTGCTCCATTCCTTTTTTGGGACTCTGGGAGGAGACCTCTGCAGAGGGTATCCCTGCGCCAATATGGGTAAGAGAAGTTGGGCACCAGCATGACTTAGGGGCGCTGCTTCTCAAAACGCCTGGGGAACAGTTTTTTTTGTTGTTCTTTCCCAATCACCCCTGATTCCCTAATAAAATACACTAAAAATGAGTCAATAGAAAAAGAAAATTTTTAAAAAAAAGGAATACAAGATCAAGTTTTTTATTAGATTCAACAGACATAAAATTCCTATCAAATTGTTTTGAAAGTTTCAAACGATTCCACCAGACACTGTTGGAAGAGCAGAGATTGAACTCAGCTTTTAAAAAGCAGGGGAGTCCCACAGAATGCCTGCCCCTTCCATGGTGGCTTTCTGGCACCCAGATATGTTAATTGGCCAAGCAGGTAATTTCTATGTGTTATTATCTAAAAATGTTTCTTTATGAAAACACTGGGTGGGACCACAGGGCAGTCTCGGGGGAGAGGAAAAAGGACAAGACGGTCAGACAGTCCCCAAGGAGAGTGGAATTGCTTTTCACACCAGAAAGAGCCTTGTACTCCTGCAACCTCCCTAAATCACCCTGTGAGAATATGTTATTAGCAGACACCTTCAGAATCCCCTGCTAGCATCCTGACAGTGCTCTTGCCAATAATCATTTGACCACATGCATAGAGCCAGCAGCAAAGATTGACTTTCACCGTTTTATTCATGGCAGTATATAGGCTTTCTGGCCTGAAGTAAGCAAGAAAAACATGCGTAATAAAATGGAGGAAAGTTCCAGTTCTCCAACGCTTAAAAGGAGACCTGGTTCAATGCAACAGTATTTTATAGTTGGCACTGTTACTTTGGGGGAAAGAAGAAATGAGAGAAAAAAATGAAGAAGATACAGTGACATAAGGAAACGCTGCATAAGGCTAACCATTGTTACCTCCTTTCAGGGTGGCTGGTTCTCCTTGCTTCCTTTCTTTCTTTGCCACAGACACCAGGGTTCCAGAATTGTCCACTTCTTCACAGGTGTCACCACTTGGAATTTCCATATGTATCACGCTTGTCCATAGAGGAAGATACGGCTGCCCCAGAGATCCCCTTTCTATCTACACACAAACACAAGCAGCAGGGTCTTCGTGGACCTAAGAAGCAACAAAGATAAGGCAGCCGCAAAGATAATAGGTTCTAGGGATGCTGGTCTTGCTCAGCTGTTGCTGATTAATGGGGCAATTGCACTCAATTAGAATAGGGTTCACCTGAGATTTGTCCCATCTCCAACTTTCCTCTGATAGAGCCTCCCTTCTATGTAAAAGGTAACCATGTCTAGAGAGCCAATCAAGATAAAGCAATAGTGTCCTTTTTGTCCTACCTGGACCTGAGGACTTGTAGACTAGATAATTACCAATCAAATAGGCCACTTGGAAGTCCAGAACTTAGTATCTCTGGGTTTATCATTATTGCCTGAACCTGCAGCTGTTTCCCATGCATCCTGGGCATGGGAAACAGCCTAAAGATAACCTAAAGTCTGAAGGGACTTGCCCTACTTTAAACTGCCCACCAGTGCCCTTTGCAGAAAAAAAAAAAATTGGAGTTCAGGAACTTGGGGTACAAATAAGAGTTTTGGAAAGGGACAGACCAGTCCAGACAGAAAGGGCTGGACTGTTAATTGGCTGGCTAAATCAAAAGTCATCAGTATTTAGGCTACAGTAACCAAAACAGCATGGTACTGGTACAAAAACAGACACATAGACCAATGGATCAGAATAAAGAGCCCAGAAATAAAGCTGCACACCTACAATCATCTGATCTTAGACAAAGTTGGCAAAAACAAGCAATGGGGAAATAACTTCCTATTCAATAAATGGTGCTGGGATAACCAGCTAGCCACACACAGAAGAATGAAACTGACCCCTTCCTTTAACCATATACAAAAATCAATTCAAGATGGTTTAAAGTCTTAGATGTAAAACCTAAAACTATAAAAACCCTGGAAGAGAACCTAGGAAGTACCATTCTGGACATAGGACTTAGCAAAGATTTCATCATGAAGACACTAAAAGCAATTGCAACAGAAATAAAAATGGACAAATGGGACCTAATTAAACGAAAAAGCTTTTGCACAGCAAAAGAAACTATTAGCAGAGTAAACAACCTACAGAATGGGAGAAAATATTGCAAACTATGCATCCAACAAAGGAGTAATATCCAGAATCTATAAGTAATTTAAACAAATTAACAAGCATTTGTCCATTAAAAAGTTGGCAAAGGACATGAACAAACACTTTTCAAAAGAAGACATACAGCCGGGCACAGTGGCTCACATCTGTAATCCCAGCACTTTGGGAGACCGAAAGGTGGGAGGATCACTTGAGCCCAGGACTTTGAGACCGGCCTGTGCAACATAGTGACTTTGTCTCTCCCAAAAATAAAAAATTAGCCAGGTGTAGTGATGCATACCTGTGGTCCCAGCTACTCTGGAGGCAGGAGAATAGCTTGAACCCAGGAGGTACAAACTGCAGGAAGCTGTGATCACATCACTGCATTCCATTCCAGAACAGAGCAAGACTCTTGTCTCCAAAAAAAAAAAAAGAAGACATATACCTGGCCAAAGAGCATATGAAAAAATGCTCAGTATCACTAGTCAAAAGAGAAATGCAAGTCAAAACCACAATAAGATACCATCTCAAACCGGTCAGATGGCTATTATGAAAAAGTCAAAAAAATAACAGATGTTGGCAAGGCTGTAAAGAAAAGGGAATGCTTGTATGCTGCTGGTAGGAATGTAAATTAGTTCAGCCATT
>NW_012104065.1:505507-512868 GCF_000951045.1 Mandrillus leucophaeus
CAAAGTTGGCAAAAACAAGCAATGGGGAAATAACTTCCTATTCAATAAATGGTGCTGGGATAACCAGCTAGCCACACACAGAAGAATGAAACTGACCCCTTCCTTTAACCATATACAAAAATCAATTCAAGATGGTTTAAAGTCTTAGATGTAAAACCTAAAACTATAAAAACCCTGGAAGAGAACCTAGGAAGTACCATTCTGGACATAGGACTTAGCAAAGATTTCATCATGAAGACACTAAAAGCAATTGCAACAGAAATAAAAATGGACAAATGGGACCTAATTAAACGAAAAAGCTTTTGCACAGCAAAAGAAACTATTAGCAGAGTAAACAACCTACAGAATGGGAGAAAATATTGCAAACTATGCATCCAACAAAGGAGTAATATCCAGAATCTATAAGTAATTTAAACAAATTAACAAGCATTTGTCCATTAAAAAGTTGGCAAAGGACATGAACAAACACTTTTCAAAAGAAGACATACAGCCGGGCACAGTGGCTCACATCTGTAATCCCAGCACTTTGGGAGACCGAAAGGTGGGAGGATCACTTGAGCCCAGGACTTTGAGACCGGCCTGTGCAACATAGTGACTTTGTCTCTCCCAAAAATAAAAAATTAGCCAGGTGTAGTGATGCATACCTGTGGTCCCAGCTACTCTGGAGGCAGGAGAATAGCTTGAACCCAGGAGGTACAAACTGCAGGAAGCTGTGATCACATCACTGCATTCCATTCCAGAACAGAGCAAGACTCTTGTCTCCAAAAAAAAAAAAAGAAGACATATACCTGGCCAAAGAGCATATGAAAAAATGCTCAGTATCACTAGTCAAAAGAGAAATGCAAGTCAAAACCACAATAAGATACCATCTCAAACCGGTCAGATGGCTATTATGAAAAAGTCAAAAAAATAACAGATGTTGGCAAGGCTGTAAAGAAAAGGGAATGCTTGTATGCTGCTGGTAGGAATGTAAATTAGTTCAGCCATTATGGAAAGCAGTTTTGAGATTTCTCAAAGAACTCAAAGCAGAATTACTATTTGACCCAGCAATCCCATTATTGGGTATATACCCAAAGGAATATAAATTGTTCTGCCATAAAGGCGCATGCATGTGTATGTTCATCATAGCACTAGTCACAGTAACAAACACATGGAATCAACCCAAATGTCCATCAGTGGAAGACTGGATAAAGAAAATGTGGTATGTATATACATGGAATACTACACAGCCATGAAAAGGAATGAGATCATGTCCTTTGCTGCAACATGGATGAAGCTGGAGACCATTATCCTAAGCAAATTAACACAGGAACAGAAAACCAAATACTGTATGTTCTCACACTGTGTGGACTTTATGTCAATAGACATAGACGTAATAATAGACACTGGGGCCTACTTGAGTTTGGAGGGAGGGAGGAGAGTGAGGATCAAAAAACTACCAATCGGGGACTATGCTTATTACCTGGGTGATGAAATAATCTGTACACTAAACTCCCGTGACACACAATTTACCTATATAACAAACATGCACATGTATCCCTGAACCTCAAATAAAAGTTAAAAACAAAAAACGTCCTAAGTGTTTAAGGAAGGAGAGAAAAAAAAAAAAAAAAGAATAGAAACTTCAGACATAACATTTGTTCAGTGCAAAACATTGTAAAATATATAGGGAAAAGTACTTTGAAATACATTCTAACTCAATCATAATGGTTGTGTGACTTTGGACAAATTACTTTGTTTCTCTAGTTTCAGTTCCCTCACCAGCAATATGAGGAAAACTGGGTTTTTCTAACATCATTGGTGAATTTGACTGTGTATGTGCTGTATCAATTTGACCTGACCCAGGTTCCATCAGGTTCTCCCACTGCCCTAGCTGCAGGTCTCAGCAGCGTGAGCTGTAAGAGGAGCGGCAGTGGCCTCCTCACCACCAAGATACACAAGAGGAAGGTCAGCTCAGCCCAAGACACAGGGAAGGAAGATGCCAAGAGATGGGTGAGGTTGTCAGCTAAACCTGCTCCTGCAACAGTAGAAACAAAAACAAAAACGGCAGCAGGAAAGGATAAACCTTCAGACAAAAAAAAGGAAACAAAAGGGAAAAAGAAGAGTAAAGGGAAAACAAGCCAAAATGGCTAACCAAGAAACTCAAGAAGATTTACCTGCAGAAAATGGAGAAACTGAAAATGGGGAAAGTCCAGCCTCTGATGAAGCTGGAGACAACGAAGCCACGTCTGATTAGTATCATATGCCCTGTCTTATCCGCAGTTCCTATCTCCCTTCCTAGTATGAATATTTTTTATCAACTATTTTGTAAATGACAAGTGTTTTAGTAGCTCTAGAAACTTTTTTTTTCTTTTTTTAAGACAGCGTCTCGTTCTATTGCCCAGGCTGGAGTGCAGTGGCACATTCTGGGCTCACTGCAACCTTGGCCTCCCGGGTTCAGGCAGTTCTCCTGCTTCAACCTCACGAGTAGCTGAGATTACAGGTGCCCGCCACCACACCTAGCTAATTTTTTTTTTTTTTTTTTTTTTTTTTTTAGTAGAGATGGGGTTTCGCCACGTTGGCCAAGCTAGTCTGGAACTCCTGACCTCAGGTGATCCACCCACCTCATCCTCCCAAAGTGCTGGAATTACAGATGTGAGCCACCATCCCCGGCCTCTAGAAACATTTTTAAGAGGAGGGAATCCCTCTTCATCCCATTTTTTTAAGTGTGAATGCTTTTATTCAAGAGATGGAATCATTTGCTAGTTATTTATTTTTTGGTACAACAAGCAAATAATGTGGGATACTGGATTACGGGAGTATCCAGTATCTTGACTGTCTTGGGTGTCAGCTTAATATTCCACAAATGGGGGATAGTTTTTATATCCTATATAGAAAACATACTACATGGCAATATGGGGTCACAGTCCCGTACTTAATGCCTTGAACATTTTTAATCCTATTCCCAAGTTGTTTTTTAGTAGAATTGTTTCCTAAGAAAACTACTCCTTGGGCCGGGTGCAGTGGTTCACACCTGTAACCCCAGCATTTTGGGAGGCTGAGGTGGGTGGATCATCTGAGATCAGGAGTTCGAGACCAGCTTGGCCAACATGACAAAACCCCATCTCTACCGAAAATACAAAAAATTAGCCGGGTGTGGTGGCACACACCTATAATCCCAGCTACTTGGGAGGCTGAGGCGGGAGAATTGCTTGAACCTGGGAGGCAGAGGTAGTAGTGAGCCAAGATGACGCCACTGCACTCCAGCCTGGGTGACAGAGCGAGACTCTGTCTCAATAAAAAAAGAAAACCACTCCTGGATGGTGGCTCTCCCTGTCAAAACTGTGTGCACTCTGTAGCATCTGTGGTTGTGGTAGTCCTGTTTTCCTAGGAACTTTGTTAATGTGCTGTGAAAGATCGAAAATTTCAGTATGTAGTGTCTATGATATAAAATTGTTGGCCAGGTGCAGTGGCTCACGCCTGTAATCCCAGCACTTTGGGAGGCTGAGGCAGGTGGATCATGAGGTCAGGAGATTGAGACCATCCTGGCTAACACGGTGAAACCCCGTCTGTACTAAAAAATACAAAAAATTAGCCGGGAGTGGTGATGTGCGCCTGTAGTCCCAGCTACTTGGGAGGCTGAGGCAGAAGAATGGCGTGAACCTGGGAGGTGGAGTTTGCAGTGAGCCGAGATCACACCCCTGCACTCCAGCCTGGGCGAAAGAGCGAGACTCCATCTCAAAAAAAAGTAATAATAATAATAAAAATAAAAAATTGTTAATTGGTGGTACTTACATAACAGTTTATCCACGTTTGAAGACACTGGCATTTGATATCTTCTTAAGGAAATTTGGCCTTCAAATTTCAAGCTGCAAAGTCATGAGAATATCTGCTTTTAAAGCTTACAATACATGGCTTTTTAGATTTTTGGTACAAAATTATGTACAAATTGTGCAAAATTGTGAAATGTCTATGTACTTACTGATCCCCAACACAACCAATAAAATCTCAATTAGAAAAAAAAGAATTGCAAGATCCAACCTGCCCTGGCCCCTTGGCAATTTGCCAAAGTGACAGCCCCCTGCCACTGCAGTTGCTTCCTCTCCTCACGCCACTGGCTGAGCTTCCACACAGCTGCATCGTATCTGCCCCAGCAGGAGCCTGGGCTGCTCAGGCGCCCGAGTTCTACCCAACCAGCCCCAGCTGTTGGCTTCCCCAGCAGCTGCTAGGGAAAGGTGGCAGCGGGGGTGGGTGGGGAGGCAAGTAACACCCTGGAGGTCCGGGAAATTTAAAAATAGTTAGATGGCCAAGTTCTTCTGCTCTGAAAATTTTAAAAAGGCAAGAAAGCAAGAAAGAGAAATTGGTTAAATTTTGTCCAATGAAAAGCACAAAATAAGAAGCCACTGACTAATAAATGACTTACTTTTCCACCTTTCCAAACCTAATGGTCTATTCCAGGGCTCAGTGGATCTATGCAGCCTCTCAGGAGATGCCCTGTATGATGGGCTTGGCTGCGTCTCTTTGTGAAATAGGGATCTGCAGGATAAGAAAGATGCCACCTTATGTTTGTGTACCCTCCCTCTCTGCTTGAATTCCCTCCTTCCTTCTTCCCTCACTCTTGCTGCCCTGGAATTCCACTCCAAATAAAGTGTTAACGTATAAACTTTGTTTCAGACTCTGTTGTTGTTGTTAGCTTTCAGGGTTTTATACATAATTCAAGGACAAAAGAAGTACCATGAAGATCAAAGGAAATAGTGTATGGGAAAGTCATTTGTAAGTGTTAAAGTAAAACTTATGCACATAAAAAGTCCACAGGATCTTGAACGAGAAAATAGAGCGGTATAAAATGGCATGACTGGCAGTGCTGCTGAGATGTCAAGGGATTATGGTACAGAAATAAAGAAGCACTTAACTCAGCTAGGGGTGGGGATGGGAGTAGAAGAGGGAGAAGCTCCAAATAAAAGAGGTCCTTTAGAATAAAGACAGCACCTAGGCAGACAAGAGAAGGGTATTTCAGGCACAGGCAGAGATGTGACATTCCAGGGGCCTAAGAAAGCATGGAAAGCCCCAGGAAATTCAGGGAGGAACAGAGTCAAAAGAACAGGCAGAGTTAGACCATGAAGGATGCTGCCCACCACACTTGAGAGCTCAGACTTTTTTTCCTCAAGGCCATGTGTATTGCAGAGGAATGACGCTGTTGAAGTTTACTTTATAAAAAGATCACCCAGATACT
This sequence comes from Mandrillus leucophaeus, assembly GCF_000951045.1. NCBI lineage: Eukaryota > Metazoa > Chordata > Mammalia > Primates > Cercopithecidae > Mandrillus > Mandrillus leucophaeus. The sequence continues at coordinate 510,720 of NW_012104065.1, forward strand.
GGTGTGGAGGGTGAAGAGCAGAGAGTGAGACCAGAAGTAGAACAATCAGGAGGCCATTGCATTAGTACCGGAAATGAAGAAGGAGGGCTGATCCAAGGCAGTGACTGTGGCAATGTGAAGGAGAGGCAGACTGAAGGCTCCTCTAGGAAGTAAAATCAATTTTCCTGAATGTGGAGGGACAAGCAAGAAAAAGGCATCTAAGAAGACTTCAGATTTCAGGTGTGAGCAGTTTAAGATGGACAGTAGTGCCACCCACCTGGATCAAAAATAAAGAAAGAGGAGCACAGATTTGCTTATTTTTGGTGCCCAGGAATGGAGTAATATGCTGAATTTTAGCAGTCTAATAGACATCCAGGTGGAGATTAGCAATAAGCTGATGAAAATGTGTATCTCCAACTCAGTTAAGAATTTCTGCTGTAATCCCAGAATTTTGAGAGGCCAAGGCAGGAAGATTACTTGAGCTCAGGAGTTGGAGACCAGCCTGGACAACATAGGGAGACCTCTGTCTCTTCTAAAAATTTTTAAAGTACCAGGTGTGATGACACATGTCTGTAGTCCCAGCTACTCAGAAAGCTGAGGTGGGAGGATCGCTTGAACTCTGGAGGCGGAGGTTGCAGTGAGCTGAGATGGCACCACTGCACTCCAGCCTGGGTGCAGAGCAAGACTTTGAATAAAAACAACAACAACAACAACCAAACAAACAAACAAAAACAATCTTTGGATTGCTGTTAGATTTTGGAAATCACCTCTGAAGAGTGTGTGGAGTTACAAAAGTATGAAGGAGAAAATTTTAAAATACCAACAATTGAGGGATAAACCAAGACCAAAAACCATTAACAACAGAAAAAGGGACGGAGCCATCTAAATGGGAGAAGAGAAATCAAAAAGACTAGTATTCGAGGTGAAGAGATAAGAGAATAAATTATATGTGAGTAGTCAACAGATAGGTCCAGTAAAATGAGAGCTAAAAAGTGCACTTTGACAGCAACTAGGATGCCATTGCTTATCTTAGCAAAAGAAGTTTTAGTGGGGTGGGGAAAGTGGGAAAGTGCCAGCAGTTTGTTGAAAAGTAAGTGGGAAACTCTCATCCATTGCTGGTGGGAGTGCAAAATTGTACAGCCACTTTGGAAGACAGTTTGCCAGTTATAATATTAAACTTACTCTTACCATATGATCCAGAAATTGTGTTCCTTGGTGCTTACCCAAATGAGTTTAAAATTTATGTCCACACGAAAACCTGAATATGAATGTGTATAGCAGCTTTGTTCATAATTGTCAAAACTTGGAAGCAACCAAGGCGTCCTTCAGTAGGTGAGTGAATAAATAAGCTGTGGAACATGCAGACAATGGAATATTATTCAGTGCTAAAATCAGATGAGCTATCAAGCCATAAAAAGACATGGAGGAAACTTAAATGCATCAACTAAGCAAAATAAGCCAATTTCAAAAGGTTGTATACTGTATAATTCCAATTATATGACACTCTGGAAAAGGCAAAACTATGGAGAGTAAAAGAATCAATGGTTCCTAGGAGTTAGGAGGAACGGATGAACAGGCAGAGGATTTCTAGGGAAGCAAAACTATTCTATATGATACTATAATGGTGGATGCATGTCATCATGCATTTGTCAAAAACCACACAATATACAACCCTAAGAAGGAACCCTAATGTAAACTCTGGACTTGGAGTGATAAGGATGTGCCAATGTATGTTCATTGTTTGTAGTGAACGTACCACTCTGGTGAAGGATTTTGATAGCTGGGGAGTCTATACATATGTGGGGGCAGGAGATATATGGGAAATCTCTGTGCCTTCTGCTGAATTTTGCTGGGAACTTAATGTTCTAAAAAAATTAAGTCTATGGCTTTTTTTTTTTTTTTTTTGAGACACAGTCTCACTCTGTCACCCAGAGTGAGACTCTGGAGTGCATTGGTGCAATCATGGCTCACTGTAGCCTCTACCTCCTGGGCTCAAGTGATCCTCCCACTTCAGCCACCCAAGTAGTTGGGACTAGAGGCACATGTCACCACACCCAGCTAATTTGGTTTTTGTAGAGACGGGGTCTCGCCATGTTGCCCAGGTGGGTCTCAAACTCCTGGGCTCAAGTTGTCCCCTTGCCTTGGCCTCCCAAAGAGCTGAGGTTACAGG
>NW_012104065.1:515343-516610 GCF_000951045.1 Mandrillus leucophaeus
ACAGGAGAATCACTTGAACCTGGGAGGCGGAGGTTGCAGTGAGCCAAGATCACGCCACTGCACTCAAGTCTGGGTGACAGATTGAGACTGTGTCTCAAATAAAAAAAAAAAAATTGTCATTTTAACAAAAGAATAGAATTACAAAATCCAACACAATCAACTTCGCCAAGCAAAGAAACATAAGTATGAAACATTTCAGCTTTTCCCCCAAAATAGTTTATAACAAAGAATTGAACCAGTACAATGCCCTCAAGAACACCCAGATAGAAATTCTGTTTGAAAGTCTTTTCCAAGGAAAATGGAAGTTAAATATTAACCTCACATGAAGCAATCTGCAAACTTTGTTGCCAAATACTGATAATTATTGGTGTTCTTCATGGAAAAAAGCAGTCTGGGTAAACAATTTTAGATATGGAGTTACATTAACTCTATTTTAAGCTGACCATATTTACTCACATTATTTTCCCCTCTCCTTATCCTTTCCCTCAATCTTCTGAGGGAAAGAAAAGATGCTTTTTTTCTGCCTAATTTTCCTCTGACAAATTGTTATGGCATTGAAACTTTGATAAAGAAAGAACTAGAATTGCAACCTCAATGGGAGATTATTGCCACATTATGCTTTCTATAATCATGTTATTTGTTTTATTTAGGGTTTTATTGTCTTGTTGTTTGAAGGGAAAAAAATCAGAACTTTACCTGCTTTTTTCACATTAATATGTGTGATATGGTTTGGCTGTGTCCCCACCAAAATCTCATCTTTAATTATGGTTCCCATAATCCCCACATGTCGTGGGAGGGACCAGGTGGAGATAATTGAACCACAGGGGCAGTTTCCCCCATTCTGTTATCATGATAGTAAGTTAGTTCTCATGAGATCTGATGGTTTATAAGGGGCTTCCCCCTTCACTGGGCATTCATTCTTCTCCTTCCTGCCACCATGTGAAAAAGAATGTATTTGCTTCCCCTTCTGTTATGATTGTAAGTTTCCTGAGGCCTCCCCAGCCATGCTGAACTGTGAGTCAATTAAACTTCTTTGCTTTATAAATTACCCAATCTTGGGTATGTCTTTATTAGCAGTGTGAGAACAGACTAAGACAATGTAAACTTAATTAGCTTAATCATTATTAATCTATATTTTATTATTGGTATTAATAATTAATTGATATTTGTTAATAACAAAATAATTAACATTAATGTTATTAATGTGACTATTAATAATACAATCCTATATAAATAAACTATTCACATTAATAATATTGGTCTATTT
>NW_012104065.1:518205-519263 GCF_000951045.1 Mandrillus leucophaeus
CAATCATGGCTCACTGTAGCCTCTACCTCCTGGGCTCAAGTGATCCTCCCACTTCAGCCACCCAAGTAGTTGGGACTAGAGGCACATGTCACCACACCCAGCTAATTTGGTTTTTGTAGAGACGGGGTCTCGCCATGTTGCCCAGGTGGGTCTCAAACTCCTGGGCTCAAGTTGTCCCCTTGCCTTGGCCTCCCAAAGAGCTGAGGTTACAGGCGTGAGCCACTGTGCCCAGGCTAAAGTATTTTTTTAAGTAGATGAGAGATGATAGGAAGGTGGAGATAATAAACATATGAAATGTTAAGCCATGCGAGTGTTAAAAGGTGAAAATCTCTCAGTCTGTAACAGCACTTAAATGCACATAAAGAAACTGCAGAAGGAAACCAGAAGTAGTACCAGGGATGATCAGTGAGGAACGGAAGAGGGATAGATGAGGATACTTGAATACAAGAATAAGGAGGGAACTTTTCACTGTACAACTTTTTATACCTCTTGATTTTAAAACGATGTGAATTTATTTATTTATTTATTTAGAGATGAAGTCTCACACCCTCACCCAGGCTGGAGTGCAGTGGTGCAATCTGGGCTCACTGTAACCTCTGCCTCCCAGGTTCAAGCAATTCTCCTGCCTCAGCCTCCTGAGCAGCCAACCTAAGTGATTACAGGTGTGTGCCATCATGCCCAATTAATTTTTGTATTTTCAGTGGAGATGGGGTTTCACCATGCTGGCCAGGCTGGTCTCGAACTCCTGACCTCAAGTGATCTGCTCACCTCGGCCTCCCAAAGTTCTGGGATTACAGGCATGAGTCACTGTGCCTGGCTACTTTATTTATTTATTTATTTATTTATTTATTTATTTATTTATAAAACCATGTGAATTTATTAATTACTCAAAAATTTAAATAAAACACCTACTATGTGCCAGAACATTTTTTTTCTTCTTTTTTTTTATTTTTAAATTTTACTTTAAGTTCTGGGATACATGTGCAGAACGTGCAGGTTCGTTACATAGGTATACGTGTGCCATGGTGGTTTGCTGCACCTATTGACCCATCCTATAA
>NW_012104065.1:525493-527715 GCF_000951045.1 Mandrillus leucophaeus
CTATTACATTTAAATGTTTATGTTTCCTTTGAAATCCTAATTAGCTAAAGATTGCTTGTGCTGATAGCTATGTAGCCAGCCTGCCTTAGAGAAAATATTATTCCAATGTTACTTGTACCCTGTTCTAGGAACAATATAATTACACAGCACCTACCTCTTTGTTAGTAGTAAATTATTTGAATGTGGATGTGGGACTTATAAACAGGATGTCATGGCAACATATATACTCTTATTTCCAAGTTTCCAGCCAAATGTCACAAATCCTACTGCTATGGTTTGAATGTCCCCTCCAAAATTAATGCTGAAATTTAATTGCTGATGTGACAGTATTGAGAGGTAGGGGCTTTTAAAGAAATGATTAGATCATGGGGGCTCCACCCTCATGAGTGAATTGATGTCATTATTAAAGGAGTGGGTTAGTTATCTCAGGAGTGACTTTGTTACAAAAGGAAACTCTCTTGCATGTGCTCTCTTGCCCTTCCCGTCATTTGGCCATAGTGTGACACAGCAAGTAGGACTTCACCAGAGGGCCAAACAGATGCCGGCACCATGCCCTTGAACTTTCCAGCCTCAAGAACCATGAGCCGAATAAATATCTTTTCTTTATAAATTCCCCAGTCTGTGGTATTCTATTACAGCAGTAGAAAATAGACTAAGACATCTGTGTATCAGGATGTAAACTATACGAGGGTTTTGTTCACCAATGTATTTCCAGCACCTAGTTCAGGCCCTGACAAAAAGGGTACACTCAGAAAATTTTTGATGACTGAAAGGGTAAATGAATTTATAACAGATAGGAATCAAAAAACTCCAGTATACTACAGTATACAAGAAATAACTCACTTCTTTATATTCTATTCTTCATTTTAATTAACTCTCAACTCCAATCCTGATGGACTAAAAATTCAGCCTCAATCTTATTTGTTGTTTTCATTCAGCCCAGAGTTTGTTTTTTGTTTGTTTGTTTGTGGGTTTTTTTATTTTATTTATTTATTTATTTATTTATTTTGAGATAAAGTCTTGCTCTGTTGCCCAAGCTGGAGTGCAATGGCACAATCTCGGCTCACTACAACCTTTGCCTCCTGGGTTCAAGTGATTCTCCTGCCTCAGCCTCCTGAGTAGCTAGGATTACAGGCGCCTGCGACCACACCAGCTAATTTTTGTATTTTTTTTTAGTACAGATGGAGTTTCACCATGTTGGCCAGGCTGGTCTTGAACTCCTGACTTCAAGTGATCCACCTGCCTCAGGCTCCCAAAGTGCTGGGATTACAGGCATGAATCATTGCAACTGGCCTCAGCCCAGAGTTCTGAAGCCCTATACAGTCCCAAAATGCAAAAGAGGTGGAGTGGCACTGTAGTAGTTGAGGGCTGGGTCAGCCCTCAATAATCAATCATTTTTCTACACAGGGTATAGCTCAGATGTGCACTACTACTGTCAACATTGTCGCACAAGCAATCAATAACCAATCCAGCCCTGTGGTTTCCCTCCGTGGAGACCATGCATCCATTCCCTCTGGAATCTTGCTGTTTCTCAGGAGGCTGCTGGGAAGGTTAGGACACCCTGCTACTCCGAGAGCCCCAAGACTTCACTAGTGGTTTCTGGGAGGCCCTTAATTGATCCTCAAACTATTGCCCCTAGTTCACTTCTCTCTGTGGTGCCTGGCTGCACTTTCTAGATCTTTCATTTTTTTTCCTTGGATAATGAGGGCAATAGAGAAAATGGTCTCATTGGCAGATGGGTACCTTTCTCGGCCCATGGAAATCTGGGGCCCCGAAAGTCGTTTATAGCCTAAACGGTCCCAGTCTCCTGTAATACAAGCTCATGGCATTTTCGACAATAAATCTCTTTCCACCAATATGTGTTCATTTTTTATGACTTCAGTCACACCAACAATTTTTTTTAAACATGACTCTCTTTCTAGATTTAATTACAGGTCTTTTAAGTTTATCAGGTTTCCACAGGACCTTGCACTTAGTCACTTTTCTAGAAGCTATTTTGTTCAGCTGCATGGGTTAGTATGGTCCAGCTTAATGCAATCCAAGGTCTTAACAGAACATCTCATAGCTACATCATTGATTTGGTCTTTGTCCTAAGGCTTAATTGACCTTCCTAGATGAAATTATTCCTCCTTCTATCATTTACTAGTTGGGAAGAAAGAAAAAGTGGTATCTTTCGACACAGTCCTAAAATGTCCAAATTCTCTCTTACTTTTTAGTGCTGC
>NW_012104065.1:529295-530577 GCF_000951045.1 Mandrillus leucophaeus
CAGGCTGGAGTCCAGTGGTGCAATCTTGGCTCAATGCAGCTGCCACCTCCCGGGTTCCAGTGATTCTCCTGCCTCAGCCTCCCAAGTAGCTGGGATTACAGGCACATGCCACCACACCCAGCTAATTTTTGTGGTTTTAGTAGAGACGGAGTTTCACCATGTCAGCCAGGATGTCTCGAAGTCCTGACCTCAGGTGATCCTCCCGCCTTGGCCTCCCAAAGTGCTGGGATTACAGGCGTGAGCCACGTGCCCAGCCAAAAATAATTTCTTAAAAGTTGAAATATGTGCACAATAATGAAAAGTGAAACTTCCTCCTGAGCTCTGCACAAAAATCCTAGGAGTTGGCACCTCAAGTTAATACACTGTAAAACATGTGTAAACTTTAGAATATAGCACATGTATATTTCTGTGCTCATTTTTCTCAGTAGTTTGTATTTTTGGTTAGTGCTTTTCACATTGTTAATTTTTTTTTTTTTTTTTTTCTGAGAGACAGAGTCTCACTCTATTACCCAGTCCAGAGTGCAGTGGCGTAGTCATGGCTCACTGTGGCCTTGACATCCCAGGCTCAAGCGATCTTCCCACCTCAGTCTCCCAAGTAGCTGGGACCATAAACGTGCACCACCACACCTAGCTAATTTTTAAATTTTTCTGTAGAGATAGGATCTTGCTTTGTTGTCCAGGTTGGTATCAAACTCCTGGCCTCAAACAATCCTCCCACCCTAGTCTCCCAAATATAGTGGCTCATTATAGGCATGACACATTATCGGCATGACACATTATCGGCATGACACATTATCGGCATGACAATGACACATGTGTCATTCTTGGACACATTTTAAAAAATGTATTCATTGTTTTTTAAGAATGAAATTCAAATTAAATATTTGCAATGAAGCACCTCCACAGAAGGGTTTTTTGGAACCCAGTTTAAAAACCATTGCAGCTTTACACCAAGAATAAGAAGGCAATTACAGGCTTCTTAGAGACTAGACTGGATTTTAGAAAGATGCATTCAGTGCCAGGCATAGTGGCTCATGCCTGTAATCTCAGCACTTTGGGAAGCCGAGGTGGGTGGATCACTTGAGGTCAGGAGTTCAAGACCAACCTAGCCAACTTGGTGAAACCCCATCTCTACTAAAAATGCAAAAATTATATGGGCACAGGGGTGCGCACCTCTAGTCCCAGCTACTCAGTAGGTTGAACAGGAGAATTGCTGGAACCCTGGAGGTGGAGGTTGCAGTGAACCGAGATCACGCCACTGCACTCCAGCCTGGGTGACAGG
>NW_012104065.1:532181-535670 GCF_000951045.1 Mandrillus leucophaeus
GGTCCCTCCCAGAACGCATGGGAATTATGGGAGTACGATTCAAGATGCGATTTGGGTGGGACACAGAGCCAAACCTTATCACCAAGGTAGGGTGACCCAGACAGTCATCTCTGAGAGGATCTAACACCCTGGTCATCATCCCCATCTCAGGACGTGTGTCCCTGTTGTATCAAGAAACCAAGTGGATTGTGTGGGTGCCAAACATATTATTTCCTAATGGTCAGGTTGATTACTTCTTCCAGGAGGGTGAATCTCCTTTTTGACTGCTGGTATGAGGTTTAATGCAATGCTTTCTGTATCCTCTGGTGAAAGTGCTCACTCTTTTGGATCAGGATCTCTAGGAAACAGTTTCCCCATTGAGTTACTGGGGAGTAATGGTTGGTGGAGCCACTCTTGCCTCCATCCATTAGTTCCCAGACGTATATATTCTGCTGCAAAGACTTCTCAAGTTCAGATATTTTAAAGGACTTACCAGACTCAAGGTTTTTATTTAAAGGCAAATGATGCATTTGCATCAAGAGATGGTGAGTACAGGCAAGCACTGGAATCTGAGAGACAGCTCCGACACAGCTCCCCAGCGTCCTGACTTGCACACAATGCACTCAGAATCTAGGTCAAATCACCAAGATCTGTGCAAGGAACCTTAGCTTTGGGGAAATTCAATAAGGAAGTTCCCAGTGGAGTTTTTATGTCCCCTTAGCCAGGCCTATCAAACCGGTTAGGCCAGTTTAAGGCTATCAGTATAGAAACTGGCCCTGGCAGTTAGGAGGGGAGTTTCAGACTTCAAACAGCATATCATAAATTCCACTTTCCTTATCTTGTCTGACAGTCAGAAACCAGACATCAAGGCATCCACAGAGACAAAGACAGTGCTGTTCTAGTCCAGTTGTAAATTCACTCCATCTATCAGACTTATTTATTGAAGATACCACACCATACAGCTCTGGTTGACTTCAGATGTATACTAATTCTGCGGCATGGTGCCCCATCCTCTCAGGGTGTTCTCTCCAAGCTGGTACCTTAACAGGTTTCATCAGAGCTGTTTACACCAATGTTGTTTCATCACTCTATCAGACCACCAGGCTCTGGGTGGAATGGTAGGTGAGAGAACCAGTGGATCTTAAGTCATGTGCGAACTGCTGCATTTCCTATCCTGTTAAGTAGGTTCCTTAGTCCTATGCGATGTCATCCAGATCCCATGTCAAGTAGATCAAATACTTTGTAAGCCCTCAACAAGTTATGCTAGATGAGGCCCTGCAGGCAAGAAAGTTAAACTCATACTCAGAATACATCAATTCCAGTCAAGATAAATTTAGCTGCCATAGCAGAATAACATAGACTGGGTGACTTATAAACAGCAGAAATTTATTCCTCAAATTTCTGGAGGTGGGAAGTTCAAGATCAAGATTCTATGTCTAGATCTTGACATGTTAAGGTATGTTGGCTCATGCCTGTAATCCTAGCTCTTTGGGAGGCTGAGGTGGGCAGATTGCTTGAGCCCAGGAGTTGAAGACCAGCCTGGGTAACACAGGGAGACTCTGTTTCTAAAAAAAAAAAAAAAAAAAGTAGCTAGGCATATGACACATTCCTGTAGTCTCAGCTACTTGAGGGGCCAAGGTGGAAGGACTGCTTAAGCCCAGGAGGTCAAGGCTGCAGTGAGCTAGCATCTCACCACTGCACTCCAACCCAGAGTACAGTGCAAGGCAAGACCCTATCTCAGAAAAAAAAAAAATTAAATGTCCAGTGAGAGCCTGCTTTTTGGCTCATAGATAGCCTTTTACTTGCTGCATCCTCACATGGAAGGAGGAGCAAACAAGCTCTCTTCTAGAAGGGCACTAATCCCATTCATGAGGACTCCACCCTTATGATGGAATCACTTCCCAAGGGCCCTACCTCCTAATACCTTCATCTAAGGAGTTAGGATTTCAACATAGGAATAAACATCCCATTCATGACAGGATCCAAATAGTTAACACGCCACCAAGTGGATGATTGGTCTCCTTGAGGGGTGGTGCTATATTGGGGTTCAGGATTTGTCTCCATAGCTTTCAACAGCAATGAAAGCTAGATCAGCCTGGGTAAGTGCAACCCCTTTTGTTGGACTCATGTACAGGCTTCATCCCTGCCACCATGACTACTCTGTTCATGTACCAGTGAACCAGCACTGGAATGGCGGATGACAGAGACTTCCTGACTCACCTGGCTGGATCATTGCCTACTTGCTTACTTAGAGGGATCACTGTTTGCTTACCTGAAGAGAGAGAATTAGTCTTTACAAGGGAAAAGTGGACTATTTCTGTAGAAGAATTTCAGGATTCAAGATTCTCCGGTGCATCAACCCAGATGTCTCCCTTCCCTGTGTCAGGGTTACATTTCTTCCCAATTAGGGCTCCCAATTAGTGCAGAGAAAACTTTCCATGGTTGAGAATCTACCATTTCTGGAGCTCTACCATACGTATCCTGCAGGAGATGAGAGTCTATTTATGCTGCCAAGGAGACCCTCTGGCTTTCACACTTAGCCTTTAATGAATTGCTAATTAATGACTCTTTCATTATCTTTCTGCAGAACTGAATGGCCCTCCGCAATAGCCATCCAATTTTATAGTCCTTATAGTTAGTATTTCCTCTGTCTTTCTCAAATGACTGATACATTGCACCTACAAGTGCATTCCTTCCATTGGTAGACTATCCAAGTTCACTGCTAGTGAAAGTTTTAAAAATTGCACGGCTACTGCATGCCATGGACTATTTGCTGTCTGTGTGCCACCTACTACCAGTGATGGGGACCTCATTGATATTTGGTCTGTGAATGATCCATTTCCAAAGTCCTGTCTTAAGAGTTTTCATTTTCAGACACTCCTGGTGCCAGCTATTTCCGGTTGAGTTCCCCATGAACCAAATTCTGAGGCAGAGATCTGCATGTAGGAACTGTATTGGCAAATAATCTTAGGATCAGCTCCTGTGGGGGAATGAAAAAACCCAAGATTGTTTAGAGAGAAAAGTCAAACTTCATGATTCTGTCAAAACAAAGGCCTCAGTCCATCCTATTAGGAGATCTGGAGTTGGGATGACCCTTCAGAGTTGCCCCAAATTGCAGTCATAACGCTAGGCCTCTGTGCCTCTGCATTTACAAGTCTTTGGATACGAATTGCCTCCTGGAAGGAGGTATGACCTTGGGCTAGGCAGTTCACTTTACCCAAGGGCAATTCTAGAAGAGAGACTTGGCTGAGAGTGGTTGATTGCCAGTACTCCCACTGCTGGAGGAATTCTTCAAGCCTTAGATGAGAAATGGTGTCTGGGAAGCACACCACAGCATCCACAGTACAGATGAAGGAAAGTCAGTGCCTCCTACCTGAAACAAAATAGATTCAATCTTTATCTTATATACTTGCAATTGCCTGTCTTTTATCCCTTAGTTCAACTCAGTTTTACTTAAGATCATTATATATACTAGATACCAGGAATATAATGATGAATAAGATTTCTACA
>NW_012104065.1:535720-549032 GCF_000951045.1 Mandrillus leucophaeus
TGGTGCTATATTGGGGTTCAGGATTTGTCTCCATAGCTTTCAACAGCAATGAAAGCTAGATCAGCCTGGGTAAGTGCAACCCCTTTTGTTGGACTCATGTACAGGCTTCATCCCTGCCACCATGACTACTCTGTTCATGTACCAGTGAACCAGCACTGGAATGGCAGATGACAGAGACTTCCTGACTCACCTGGCTGGATCATTGCCTACTTGCTTACTTAGAGGGATCACTGTTTGCTTACCTGAAGAGAGAGAATTAGTCTTTACAAGGGAAAAGTGGACTATTTCTGTAGAAGAATTTCAGGATTCAAGATTCTCCGGTGCATCAACCCAGATGTCTCCCTTCCCTGTGTCAGGGTTACATTTCTTCCCAATTAGGGCTCCCAATTAGTGCAGAGAAAACTTTCCATGGTTGAGAATCTACCATTTCTGGACCTCTACCATACGTATCCTGCAGGAGATGAGAGTCTATTTATGCTGCCAAGGAGACCCTCTGGCTTTCACACTTAGCCTTTAATGAATTGCTAATTAATGACTCTTTCATTATCTTTCTGCAGAACTGAATGGCCCTCCGCAATAGCCATCCAATTTTATAGTCCTTATAGTTAGTATTTCCTCTGTCTTTCTCAAATGACTGATACATTGCACCTACAAGTGCATTCCTTCCATTGGTAGACTATCCAAGTTCACTGCTAGTGAAAGTTTTAAAAATTGCACGGCTACTGCATGCCATGGACTATTTGCTGTCTGTGTGCCACCTACTACCAGTGATGGGGACCTCATTGATATTTGGTCTGTGAATGATCCATTTCCAAAGTCCTGTCTTAAGAGTTTTCATTTTCAGACACTCCTGGTGCCAGCTATTTCCGGTTGAGTTCCCCATGAACCAAATTCTGAGGCAGAGATCTGCATGTAGGAACTGTATTGGCAAATACTCTTAGGATCAGCTCCTGTGGGGGAATGAAAAAACCCAAGATTGTTTAGAGAGAAAAGTCAAACTTCATGATTCTGTCAAAACAAAGGCCTCAGTCCATCCTATTAGGAGATCTGGAGTTGGGATGACCCTTCAGAGTTGCCCCAAATTGCAGTCATAACGCTAGGCCTCTGTGCCTCTGCATTTACAAGTCTTTGGATACGAATTGCCTCCTGGAAGGAGGTATGACCTTGGGCTAGGCAGTTCACTTTACCCAAGGGCAATTCTAGAAGAGAGACTTGGCTGAGAGTGGTTGATTGCCAGTACTCCCACTGCTGGAGGAATTCTTCAAGCCTTAGATGAGAAATGGTGTCTGGGAAGCACACCACAGCATCCACAGTACAGATGAAGGAAAGTCAGTGCCTCCTACCTGAAACAAAATAGATTCAATCTTTATCTTATATACTTGCAATTGCCTGTCTTTTATCCCTTAGTTCAACTCAGTTTTACTTAAGATCATTATATATACTAGATACCAGGAATATAATGATGAATAAGATTTCTACATTCAGAATGCCAATTATTTCCTCTCTGCCTCCATGCTTCCTAGAAGAGAATTTGTCATTCTCTCTTCTCTAAGAGTCTGCTCCCATAATCCTTTCTAAGTGTTCAGCCGCTACGTGTCTCTGTCCTCCTGGCTTCAGCTGCACAGTCTAATTTTTCTCTTCTGGGATTTTGGAACCAGCACATATGGACCTAACTCAGTCTCCTTTTATTTGTTTTAATAGAAATGCTGCCGAGAGTTGCAGCTCACACCTGTAATACCAGCACCTTGGGAGGCTGCGGCAGGCAGACTGCTTGAGCTCAGGAGTTCAAGACGAACCTGAGCAACGTGGTGAAACCCTGCCTCTACAAAACAACATAAAAAGTAGCCTGGCATGGTGGCACACACCTATAGTCACAGCTACTAGGGAGGCTGAACTGGGAGGATTGCTTGAGCCCAGGAGGTCGAGGCTGCAGTGAGTCATGATTAAGCCATGATGATGCCACTGCACTCCAGCCTGGGTGACAGGGTAAGACCCTGTCTCAAAAAAACAAAGAAAAATAGATTATCTACCTGAGATCACATATCATTGGGTTTAGAATTATTTTTTATCCCAGCACTTTGGGAGGCCAAGGCAGGTGGATCACTTGAGTTCAGGAGTTTGAGATCAGCCTGGCCAACATGGTGAAACCCCGCCTCTACTAAAAATACAAAAATTAGCCAAGCATGGTAGTGTGTACCTATAATCCAAGCTACTCAGGAGGCTGAGGAAGGAGAATGGCTTGAACCTGGGAGGCAGAAGTTGCAGCAGTGAGCCGAGATCATACTGCTATACTCCAGCCTGGGAGACAAAGTAGACTCCATCTCAAAAAAGCAAAAAAAAGAATTGCTTTTTTCCTTTTTGAGTGAAAATTTCAATAATGCTTACGTGTGTATATGTGGGGACTTTTTCGCATTGTTTCCAGTATTGTTGGCTAAAAATTAATTTTTCAGATTACTTTTGAATCAAGACAGACTAAAGGACTTTGTTCTTTTCTGAGTATTTATGGCAATAAAATGTGTGCTTTATCTATTCAATAGGGTTTGAATGGAAAGAGAGCTCTACTGCAGGTGTGAATTTGTAAATATCTGAGGTCGGCTTGCTTTGTGCTGCGAGAGGGGTGTGGGTTTGAGGAAATAACATAGATATGGGTCTGGATATGAACAGAAAAATAAGGGTAAGTGGCTTTAAACTGGGTCAGTACACATGTCTCCATTCTTAAGGAAGAGACAAGTTGCTCTGCAGTTTCCCTGTGACCTCAATACAGTCTATTGAAAAGCTATTTGGCTTCTTATACTGGAGCCTCTGATTTATATCCCAGAAACTCCTTTCTTTCAGCTTCCCTTGCCTAAGATTTCCCTGCCTATTCCTTTTACTTCCACCTCAGTGAAGCCAAAGCCCTGCCCTGCTTCTCACAGGGCCCAGGGCAGATTTTGTATTTAGAAACCAGTGGGAACAGTAGGAAAGGGGAAAGATGAGGGATATATACAAATACTTCCCTCCCCATTCCTGACCCTCTTCTGCCACGAACCAAGTCCACATCACGTTTCCTAACTACAAAACACTCTGCAGTAGCCAGTGCCTAGCTCCGGGATGCCTGGGGGAGTCCTCAAGTCTAGATCTCCTCTAAATGCATTAAAAGAAAGGTCATTTTAGTCTTTTTTTACCCAAACAGTCCCACTCTGAAAACTCCTTTGCTTACTCGTTGCAGTGGCTCATGCCTGTAGTCCCATTTTGGAAGGCCCAGGCAGGAGGATCGCTTGAGCCCAGCAAATTTTAGAACAGCCTGGGCAACATAGTGAGACCCCATCTCTACAAAAAAATAAAAAATTAGTGAGATCATCTCCTTTGCAGTGACATGGATGAAGCTGGAAGCCATCATTATCAGCAAACTAACAAAGGAACAGAAAACCAAACACCGCATGTTCTCACTCATAAGTGGTAGTTGAACAATGAGAACACATGGACACAGGGATGGGAACAACATATAGTGGGGCGTGTCAGGGGGTGGGGGCAAGGGTAGGGAGAGCATTAGGACAAATACCTGATGCATGCGGGGCTTAAAACCTAGATGACAGGTTGATAGGTGCAGCAAACCACCATGAACAAACCTACACACTCTGCACACGTATCCCAGAACTTAAAAGTAAAAAAAAAATAAAAATAAAAATAAAATAAAAATTTAGCTGGGCATGGTAGTATATGCCTGTAGTCCCAGCTACTTGGAAGGCTAAGGTAGGAGGATCGCTTGAGCATAACAAGTTGAGGCTGCAGTGAGCCAAGATTGTACCACTGCACTCCAGCCTGGATGACAGAGTGAGATCCTGTTTCAGAAACAAAGGAAATTTTTTTTTTTTTTTTTTTTTTTTTAAGACAGAATCTCACTCTGTTAGCCAGGTTGGAGTGCTGTGGTACGATCTTGGCTCACTGCAACCTCCATCTCCCGGGCTCAAGCAATTCTCCTGCCTCAGCCTCCCGAGTAGCTGGGATTACAGGTGTGTGCCACCATGCCCAGCTAATTTTTTTTGTATTGTTAGTAGAGACGGGGTTTCACGATGTTGGCCAGGCTGATCTCAAACTCCTGACCTCAGGTGATTCGCCCGCCTCAGCCTCCCAAAGTGCTGAAATTATAGGCGTGAGCCACCGCACCCGGCCAGGAAAAGAAATCTTTAAACAAAAAATAACCTAGACTGATTCAGATGTTTGAAAATGTTTATTCTACTAACAGGGGTTTCAAGAGACAGATTTGACTCCCTGTCCTCCCTTGCCATTCCCTAGGCAGGGCTCTACTTGGCCCGATGTGTATCAGGGGACCCAGGGGGCATGGAAAGAATGGGAAGTGGAGGCCACTCCTGTGGTGTCCCCTTGCATTCCAGTGTCATTATTCAAGCAAAATAAGGCTAAAAGGAACATTTGGGGCTGTCCTGAATGATTAATTACGAAGTTACTAAAGGCCAGTTGTACCCCGTTGAAGGTCCATGTCCTACTACTGATATGATAAAAGAGAGATATATATATAGGCTAATTGCATGTATATAAATCTTGTATCTTCAGGTTTAGGTAGAAAAAGTCTTTCCTTCTTTGCCTGTCCTGTCTCTGCCCCAGGACAGCAGCGCCTATGAGTAGGAGGGACGGTTTGTATGACTGACTGACTGAACTATCAGTCTACAAAGAGTGGACCAAGTGGAAAATAACCTCATTTCCCCACAGTCCTCAAGAAAAGGATTTTCCCTTGATTAGATTACTAGCCATTGGAAAATGTCTTAATAATCTTGTATTCCTCCACCCCTTACCCCAATGTGATTAAAAAAAAAAAAAAAAAAAAAAAAAAGCAAAAAAAAAAAAAAAAAAAAAGAAATTGACCATTTAGTTAAACACTTGCCAGGCACCTGTCTTACATTATTTCTTTAATCCTGACACTGACACTGTAATGTAGCTGTTACTATGCTAGTTTTACTTATGCAGAAATGCAGGAACAACTTGACTAACCTGATCAGCAGCACACAAAGTTTTAGAGTCGGGTTTGAAACCTACTTAAGAAACCCAAAGTTGATACATTTACTAAGCAGCTGTGACGGGGCACCCCAAGACCACCCTCAGGTTCGACAATTCACTAGAAGGACTCACAAAACTCAGAAAAGCTGTTAAACTCATACTGTTTATTATGATGAAAGGATAAACATTTAAACCAGCAAAATAAAAGACACAAAGGGTAGAGTCCAGGAGAGACCAGAAACACATTTCTAGTTTTCCTCTCTCTGTAAAGTCATCCGGACAGCACTTAATTCTCTCGGCAACAATGTGTGACAACATGGATGGAGTCTTGCCAAACAGAGAAGGTCAGCTGAGTCTTGCTGTCTGGAGTTTCAATTAGGGATTGGCCACATGGGAAGAGAGCACCAACGTGGGTGATCTTATTCAGTCTCCAGCCCCTCTGGGGGTCAAACTGATTCAGCATGGCCCAAGACCCCCACCACAAATCACATGAGTAGCATGAACTATCTAGTATGGTTCAAATGTTTGATAAATTTAATTAAATGTCAATTTGGGATCAGTTTACATTTCCAGGGCCATAGTCCATAGGTTGGACAATTATATTTCGGGGTCATTGGCAGTTCTTTGTTATTTACAAGTCAGAAGGCATAAGTGAATTTTTAAAAATACTAGAGTCTTTTGAGAAGGGAATAATTGAGAAGAAAATGAGGCATTAGATAAAGAACAATAAGAATATTGTTCTTGGCTGGGCGCGGTGGCTCATGTCTGTAATACCAGCACTTTGGGAGGCTGAGGCAGGTGGATCATGAGGTCAGGAGATGGAGACCATCCTGGCTAACACGGTGAAACCCTGTCTCTACTAAAAATACAAAAAATCAGCCAGATGTGGTGGTGGGCACCTGTAGTCCCAGCTACTCCAGAGGCTGAAGCAGAATGGTGTGAACCCAGGAGGCGGAGCTTGCAGTGAGCTGAGATCGTGCCACTGCACTCCACCCGGGGTGACAGGAGACTCCATCTCAAAAAAAAAAAAAAAAAAAAGAATATTGTTCTTGGACATTAAGAATATTATGCATGGGTAATACAAAAGAGAAAAGGAAGGTATATTTGAAACACTCATAAAAAGAAGCATGCCTTTGCAAAATTGTAAGGTACTCTGCACTTACAAGCTAAATGACTTTAGCCTTAAATGAGCTTCAGTTTCCTGACATATTGAAAAATAATAATAAAATTATATACACACACATTCACACGCTTTGCTCGGTTTTTGCAGATTAAATTATACAGTGTTTACTGCCTGCCTACTATGAAACAAGCTATGAAGAAAGCTTTCCACTCTCAAGGAACTTAGTCTTGTGGGAAACACAGACAATGATTAATGAATCACAGTGGTGATTAATTACAAATTTCAATGAGTGTCTCAAAGTGAAGGAACATCGCAAGGTCATAAGAGAGTGTATACCACTGACTTAAATCATGGGGAGGGTACGAGGTCAGAAAAGGCTTTTCTGGGCTGACATCTAAACGATGGGAAAGAGCTAACTAACCAAGGGGGAGGGGATAGGGAGGAGTGGGGCATTCCAGGCAGTGGGGACTACAGAGAGACACAACAAGCACAGGGGCTAAACGAAAGCTTAATGAAACTAGAGTAGAGTGAGGAAGGAAAGCAGCCTTATTAAGAGATGAGTCTGGGTCAGATAATTCAGGTTGTTAAAAGACCAAGGTAAGAATTGAGGTCATTATCTTAGAAGAAATAGAAAGTTTTCAAATTTTAAGTAGTGAAGTGACTAATTAAATTTTCATTTTAAAAAGATCACTAGGGACTGGGCGTGGTGGCTCACACCTGTAATCCCAGCATTAGCACTTTGGGAGGCTGAGGTGGGTGGATTACTTGAGGTCAGGAGTTCCAGGCCAGCCTGGCCAACATGGTGAAACCCTGTCTCTACTAAAAATACAAAAGTTAGCGGAGCATGGTGGCACGTGCTGGTAGTCCCAGCTACTCGGGAGGCTGAGGCAGAAGAATCGCTTGAACCTGGGAGGCAGAGGTTGCAATGAGCCGAGATCATGCCACTGTACTCCAGCCTGGGAGACAGAGCAAGACTCCATCTCAAAAAATAAATAAAAATAAAAAGATCATTAGGTCTGATGAAAAGAACTAAGAAAAATTTTTTTTGAAAAAAAGAAGAAAAATATCATCTTGGCTATGGTTTGGAATTACTGACTTGGGAGGAAGAGAGATTTTAGCTGGGAAGAATGGATACAAGGAAATGAGATAATATGAAGTTGGTACCAGAGTTTCTAAAACACAATACAGAAAAGAAAATTAAACTAACATTAACTAAATATTGGCTATGTGCTAGGTGTTTTACATACATTAGCTAGGATATTAACCCCCAGTTTGTTTTTGTTTTCTTACTTCTGCAATGACTTGGAATAACCCTTAGTGTGACTCCAACACCCACAATCTTTCTATTCCATCCTGTACCCTCAGCAAGTATTATATGAATCCAATTTTTAAACAATAAAAGGGGCTGGGTGTGGTGGCTCACGTCCGTAATCCCAGCACTTTCGGAGGCTGAGGCAGGTGGATCACTTGAGGTCAGGAGTTCCAGACCAGCCTGGCCAACATAGTGAAACCCTGTCTCTACTAAAAATACAAAAATTAGCCGCTTGTGGTGGCAGGCACCTATAATCCCAGCTACTCAGGAGGCTGAGGCAGGAGAATCACTTGAACCCGGGAGGCAGAGGTTGCAGTGAGCTGAGATCATGCCACTGCACTCCAGTCTGGGCGACAGAACAAGAGTCTGTCTCAATTGAATTGAATTAAATTAAATTACATTAAATTAAATAGAAGGATCAAATGCCCAGCTTCCTCACCCATAAATTTTTTTTTTCTTTTTTTTTTTGAGACAGTGTCTTGCTCTGTCGCCCAGGCTGGAGTGGAGTGACGCAATCTCAGCTCACTACAACCTCCCCCTCCCAGGTTCAAGTGATTCTCCAGCCTCAGCCTCCTGAGTAGCTGGGATTACAAGCACCTGCCATCATACCCAGCTAATTTTTATATTTTTGTAGAGATGGGGTTTCACCATGTTGGCCAGGCTGAGATGTTACTCCTAACCTGAAGTGATCCACCCGCCTCGGCCTCCCAAAGTGCTGGGATTACAGGCATGACCCACTACACCTGGCCCATAAACTTTTACGATATACTAAAGTTTGAAAATTAGCCAGGTGTGGTGGCACATGCCTGCAGTCCTAGCTACTTGAGGCAGGAGGATCACTTGAACCCAAGAGTTCGAGGCCACAGTGAGCCAGGATTGCACCACTGCACTCCGAACTGGGCGAAAGAGTGAGACCCTATCTGAGAAAATAAATAAATGAAATAAAGTTTGATATAACATAGAGAAGGGACAGAAGAAAATGAAAAATAGTTTTCTAGTTGGGGTTTCCTAAAGGAAATGGTTCACTCAGTTTATTTGAATGAGGTAATGGGTCCAAAATACTTTGTGGGTTAGTGATAATTACTTATAATTCATTAATGAACATACTTCAATTTAAAAAGAGAGAGAGACAGAATAATTAAGTTAAAGAATCCTAGGCAACCCTTCTAGGTCCCCTTCCACCATGGGGAAGCTTTACTTCCGCTTTCGCTTTAATAAATCTTGCCGCTGCACACTCTTTGGGTCTGCGCGTTTCTCTAATCAAGCTGTAACACTCCCCACTGCAGCCCATGGCTTCATTCCTTGAAGCCTGTGAGACCACAAACCCTTCGATCGAGGAAAACCTTCGATCAGGAGAAGTCTTCTTGTCTCATTTCTGGGGTCCCGTCCGGAATTTCTCCAAAGCAGTGAGTAAACTCAGACCCCTTTTGCTTGCTATTCTGTTCTATCTTCTCACTAGAAATTGGAAGAAAACACCAGGTACCTGTCGGCCATTTAAAAGCGACAAGCATGGCCGCCGGACTTAAGACATGGGTATGAGGCTTTCTGGGAAAGAGCTCTCTAACAACCCCCAGCCCTCCAGGCTGGGAGCATTGGTTTAACTGGAACCAGTTCCACCTTTCTCTACCTTTCCTGGGAAAAGCCAAGGGCTGGCTAGAGGTGGAAAACTGTCTTCCCAAACTCCTGGCACTGACCCAGTCGAGATCATGGCACAGCAAGAAGCCTCTACTCCACAGCTGCCCATGCATGCATTCTCTGCCTTTTCTGACCCAGGCCTCCTGGGTCCTAACGTCCTCAGAGAAGACTTTCTCGAGGCCCTGTCCTCTAGGATCTTTCTTACCCCTGAGTCTAAGAATCTTTTGGCTAGGAGCCTAAGTCAAGGAGGGTGGCAATCCAAAGACCCTTGCCCATGGTGTCCTCAGGCTTATTCTTATGCAAATGGGTATCAATATACTTATACGTGACCTGTCCCTCATAACCTGTACCCTAGACACTATCCGGGACATCAAAAGACATGTCAGTGGCTGATAGAAGACCTAGGACATTTTTCCTTTTGTTGCCCTAATCTTACTCCAGATTGTAGAGGCTACTTTAATTTAGCACCTTTCCTGTCTGGGATCAGCAATTAGAACTGTAGAACTTCTCCACTCGAAGCTGTCAGACGTATGGGCTGAAAACAATATAATAGACAATGGGTCCCCTGATTCAAGTCCAAAGGTCAATGAATATTCTTATGAGGGCGAATAGGGGACCAAAAATTTGGGTACAAAAAGCACTGGTCCTCCAATTTGTCACTGCCTACCCTGAAGCTGTTGTGCTTCAGTGCCATTTTCAAGGACTTTATCTTGCTGGGACAGCTCCAAGCCCAGAAATATGCTAACTGGTGCCTGGTCTCTGTGCTCAAAATACACCCCGAACCTAAGACCCACTCGCAGATGCAAAGGCAATTGTGGGCATGCTGGTAAGGAGCCACTAAAATCCAACAGCCCTGGCCCCCTTTTTTTGTGGCTAAAAAAGGGCAGGAAATGAGTGCGGGCAAAACTGCTACGTCGGTAAGCGCAATTAAATCCAATAAGCAGTGTTCCATGGGTGACTGTGCACCCTGGAAAGAAAAGGACACTAGAACCATAGGGGACGCCCTAGGGCTAGTGCTCACTAGGGGATGACTAGGGGTGCAGGCACTCCTACATTCTCCTTTCAGATGGGAGACATTCCCTCAAAAGCAAAGCCACGCCTGAGGTATATTCGGGATAACTGGGACCAATTTGATTCTCAAACACTGAAGAAGAAGTGACTTATATTTTTCTGCAGCACTGCCTGGCCGTAATATCCTCTTTCCAGAGGAGAGACATGGCCACCCAAGGGAAGTATAAACTATAATACCATCCTACAGCTAGATCTCTTTTGTAAACGAGAGGGCAAAGGGAGTGAAGTGCCATGTGTACAGGTTTTTTTTCTCACTAAGGGATAACCCACAATTATGTAAAAAATGGAATTTACATCCTACCAGGGCTCCTCAAAGCCTACCCCCACACTCAGGTCTCCCCAGAGCTCCCCCTTCCACTAGTAAGAACTCTCCTTTGGCCCTTACGCCCCAAAAGGAACCAGACAAAAAGATAGTCAAGGAAACACAAGGCGCCAATGGCCCTCGATTGTGCTCCCTCCAAGCCATGGGAGAAGGAGACTTTGGCCCGGTGTGAGTACATGTCCCCTTTTGCCTCTCAGACTTAAAGAGATCAAACTGGACCTAGGAAAATTCTCAGATAATCCTGATTGATACATAGATGTCTTACAGGGATTAGGACAATCTTTTGATTTAGCGTAGAGAGATAGTATGTTGTTGTTAGGTCGAACATTAACTCCCAGTGAAAAAGAGGCCACATCAGCTGCATCCCAGGAGTTTGGGGATCTCTGGTACCTAAGCCAGGTAAATGATAAAATGGCATCAAAAGAAAGGGAACAATTCCCACAGGCCAACAGGTGGTTTCCAGTGTGGATCCCCACTGGGACCTCAATTTGGAGCATGGAGACTGGAGTCACAGGCATTTACTGACTTGTATACTAGAGGGATTAAGAAAGACCAGAAAAAAAAGCCAGTGAATTACTCAATGATGTCCACCATAATACAGGGAAAGGAAGAAAACCCTACGGCATTTTTAGAGAGACTAAGGGAGGCATTAAGAAAGTATACCTCCTTGTCACCTGACTCTAATGACGGCCAACTAATTTTAAAGGATAAGTTTATCACTCAGTCAGCTACAGACACTAGAAAATAACTTCAAAAGTCTGTCCCGGGCCCCGAGCAAAATTTGGAAACTCTATTGAATTTGGCAACTTCAGCGTTTTATAACAGGGATCAGGAGGAGCAGGCTGAACGGGACAGACGAGACAAGAAAAAGGCCGCCGCCTTAGTCATGGCCCTCAGGCAGACGAACGTCCGCGGCTCTGAAAGAAAGAAGGGCCGGGCAGGCAACCCACCTAACAGGGCTTGTTATTAGTGCGGCTTACAGGGACACTTCAAAAAGGACCGTCCAAACGAAAGTAAGCCGCCCCCTCATCCATGTCCCTTGTGCCAGGGGGATCACTGGAAGGCACACTGCCCCCAAGGGTGAAGGTCCTCTAGGCCAGAGGCCACTAACCAGGTGGCTCAACAACAGGACTGAGAGTGCCTGGGGCAGGCGCTAGCTCATGCCATCACCCTCACAGAGCCCCAGGTAAGCTTAACTGTTGAGGGCCAGGAAACCACCTTCCTCCTGGACACTGGTGCAGCCTTCTCAGTTTTACTCTTCTGTCCCGGACAACTATCCTCCAGATCTGTCACCATCAAAGGGGTCCTAGGACAGCCAGTCACTAGGCATTTCTCCCACCCCCTATTTGTGACTGAGGAACCTTATTTTTCTCGCATGCCTTTCTTATTATGCCTGAGAGTCCTACTCCTTTACTAGGGAGGAATATATTAGCTAAAGCAGGGACATTAATATACTTGAATATAGGAGAAGGAATACCTGTTTGCTGCTCTCTACTCGAGGAGGGAGTTAATCCTGACATCTGGGCAGAGGAAGGACAATACGGACAAGCAAAAAACACTTGTCCAATTCAAGTTAAATTAAAGGATCCTACCTCATTTCCTTATCAAAGGCAGTACCCCCTCAGACCAGAAGCCCAACAAGGGTTACAAAAGATCACCAAAGACCTAAAAGCACAGGGATTAGTAAAGCCATGCAACAGTCCATGCAACACCCCTATTCCAGGCATACAAAAACCCATCAGACAATGGAGGTTAGTGCAAGACCTCAGAATTATCAATGGGGCAGTTGTTCCTCTGTATCCAGTTGTACCTAATCCTTATATTCTACTCTCCCAGATACCAGAGGAAGCAGAATGGTTTACAGTCCTAGATCTTAAGGATGCTTTCTTCTACATCCCTCTCCATGCTGACTCTCAATTTTTATTTGCCTTTAAAGATCCATCAAACCCAGTGTCTCAGTCTTCCTGGACGTCCTACCATTCATTATCAGGGCTGAGATACTAGGAGGACTAGGAACCGGCATTGGAGGCATTACCACCTCAAGCCAATTCTATTACAAATTATCACAAGAGTTAAATGATGACATGGAATGAGTCGCAGATTCGCTGGTTACCTTACAAAGCCAGCTTAACTCTTTAGCAGCAACAGCCCTTCAAAATCGGAGAGCCCTAGACTTATTAACAGCCAAAAGAGGTGGAATCTGTCTTTTTCTAGGCGAAGAGTGCTGCTATTTCATTAATCAATCCGGAATTGTCACCGAGAAGGTTAAGGAGCTGTGAGACAGGATACAGTGCTGGGCACAAGAGCTCCAAGACACAGGACCTTGGAATATTGTCAACCAATGGATGCCCTGGCTTCTCCCCTTCTTGGGACCCTTGGTGGCTATTATGATGTTGGTTATCTTTGGACCCTGCATTTTTACCCTCCTTGTAAAATTTGCCTCTTTCAGAACAGAATCCATGAAACTGCAAATGGTTCTACAAATGGAGCCCCAAATGACCACCACTAGCACCTACTATCAAGGATCCCTAGACCGACCCACCAACCTGTTCTCACCCCACAACACCAAAGACTCCCCTCCTGAGGAAACCTCAACTGCAGAGCCCCTTCTACCCCTCAGTTCAGCAGGAAGTAGCTAGAATGATCATCGCCCAACTTCCCAATAGCACTTGGGCTTTCCTGTTGAAAGTGGGGACTGAGGGACTAAGTGGTTAAGTTGGCTGGACTTCCTGGGTCAATAGGGACTTCCCTAAGAGGACTTCCCCCTAAGCCAAAATGAGTCATAGCTGCAAGCTAAGAGATTAAAACTTCAACCAATCAAAGGGGACTTTCCCCTAAGCCAAAATGAGTCATAGCT
>NW_012104065.1:552077-555392 GCF_000951045.1 Mandrillus leucophaeus
AGTGCAGTGGCACAATCTTGGCTCACTGCAACCTCTGCCTCCTGGGTTCAAGCGATTCTTCTGCCTCAGCCTCCTGAGTAGCTGGGACTACAGGCATGTGCCACCATGCCCAGCTAATTTTTGTATGTTTAGTAGAGACGAGGTTTCACCATATTGGCCAGGCTGGTCTCTAACTCCTAACCTCATGATCCACCCCCCTCGGCCTCCCAAAGTGCTGGGATTACAGGTGTGCGCCACCACGCCCGTCCTGACACCTTGCTTCCATTCCCACTATGAACACCAGCCAATATATACCCAAATGATAAAAGATTTCCAACACGTGCACTCTTGAAGAAAGCACATGATCTTTATTTCTTTGTCCAAATAACTAAGTAGTGGTAGTGCTAAGAGGAGTGTCTAGGACTGCAGTGGTGACTGAGAACTCACATGCACTCTGCTTCACCACAAAAAGACAGTGGCAAACCATCTTTATTTTATTTTATTTTTTGTTTGTTTGTTTTTGAGATGGAGTCTCACTCTGTGGCCCAGGCTGGAGTGCAATGGCACCATTTCAGCTCACTGCAAGCTCCGCCTCCTGGGCTCAAGTGATCCTCCTGCCTCAGACTCCCGAGTAGCTGGGACTACAGGCGCCCGCCACCAGGCCTGGCTGATTTTCTGTATTTTTAATAGAGACGGGGTTTCACCGTGTTAGCCAGGATGGTCTCAGTCTCCTACCTGTCTCTTATACACATCTAGATGTGTATAAGAGACAGCTGTGGCACACACCTGTAATCCCAGCTACTCAGGAGGCTGAGGCAACAATCGCTTGAACCCCAGAGGCCAAGGTTGCAGTAAGCCAGGATTGCACCACTCACTCCAGCCTAGGCAACAGAGCAAGACTGTGTCTCAAGAAAGAAAAGAAAAAAAAAAAATCCCAGCTTAATTTTCTTAAAAGGAAGCTGAATTGGCAGCGTTGTCCCACAGTGGACTAAAACAGCCAGGCCTTTATACCTCCACCTTGATCACTGGATGTAGGCTGTCCTAGTAAGCGTGCCTCACCTTAGTCACTTACGAAGCTGATGTAGTCCCTGAAGACACTGCTAGCTGAAGGCTTTCCCCTCGTAGCACTCCCAGTAGTTGGGAAAACAAGTTCTTCACTGAAGTAGGGTCTGGACACCATGCTTGCTATGTCTTCACAAAATATTATTGTATCTTTTTAAATCTCCTTGATGTTGCCCCTCTCTACTTGGAATAGAAGAAATTCCCATACAAATAAAATTAAGATCTTAGGATAAATTTTTAAAGAGAGAAAGATGATAGACATTCAACAAGAATTTATTGATCTACGTAGTATATAGTGTTAGAATGAGATACAAAGTTATAGAAAATACCGAGGCAGAGTCAAGGGCAGATGCATAAACATTTACATAAACACAGAATGAGGCTTTTTAAGACAAGGTCTCGCCCCTCTATCACCCAGGCTGGGGTGCAGTAGCAAGATCATGGCTCACTGCAGCTTCGAACAAACTTATGGGCTCAAAGGGTCTTCCCACTTGAGCCTCTCAAGTAGCTGGGACTACAGGCACACACCACCACGCCTGGCTAACTTTTTTTTTTTTTTTAAATTTAGAAGTAGAGACAGGTTAGGGGATCTTGCTATGTTGCCCAGTGTGATCTTGAACTCCTGGCTTCAAGCAATCCTCCTGCCTTGGCCTCCCAAAGTGCTCGAATTACAAGGGTGAGCCACTGTGCATGACCTAAAAATCCGGCTTTTTTGAAGCACTGAGGAATGATGAAAGGAAAATTTTTTTTAAAAAAAGTATTAATGGTAAAATACAATAAGTACCGTCTGCCATCCCTCATCCCATGTCATTCTCCTTTCTGAAACTGTTTGAATAAATATTACAAGTAGTAACTCTGCTGAAGTAAGCTTTACATAGTTAGGATCTCAAAAAGGCTTTTTCCAGTCCAAGCACTCCTAAGTTCCATTTTCCTAAATCTGTAGCAATAATCTTATTTTATAGAGGCTATACCACCAATTACTGCCACTAAAGGCATATTGCTGTGAAATGAACCCGGGTTATGAAGTTAAGAGAATCCTGAGTTTAATATTCTGAGTTGGCCACCTGCTGAGGCAAATCATGCACTTTGTGTGCTGTGAAATTGCAATAATTATACGTATATCATACATGCAGTAAATAAAAATATTTAATGGCTAGATATAGGAGTTCAATAGAAATGTATTCCCTTCCTTCCTCTTCCATCAATAATATCCACTACAAAAGAAGCGCCAGCTTGGCTGGGCATGATGGCTCATGCCTATAATCCCAGCACTTTGGGAGGCCGAGATGGGCAGATCACGAGGTCAGGAGATCGAGACCATCCTGGCTAACACAGTGAAACCCCGTCTCTACTAAAAATACAAAAAATCAGCCAGGAGTGGTGGCGGGTGCCTGTAGTCCCAGCTACTCGGGAGGCTGAGGCAGGAGAATAGCGTGAAGCCAGGAGGCGGAGGTTGCAGTGAGCCGAGATCGCACCACTGCACCCCAGCCTGGGCGACAAAGCAAGACTCCGTCTAAAAAAAAAAAAAAAGATCCAGCCTATGATTAGAGTCTCCACAGATTGTAGTCTTCACAAATTGATCATTTATAAATTGTTGTTTTCACATGCCTGCTCCTGCCAGTTATTGAATGCTGGGAATACAAAATTAAATAAGACATGGTCTTGACTTCAAGGAGCTCACAGGTTAGTGGGGCAGGGCTGAGGAAGTGAGGAATAGGGTACAAGTGCCAGCCATTGTAACAGTAATTGGGAGAGAGCACTATTTGTGCTAGAGAGAGGTAAATTCAGGTAGGAGTTCAGAAGAGAGATGTGAGAGAATACAGTGAAATGCCCAAGAAAGCAATTGATTCATCCCATCTCTTGAACATAGAAAAGCTGATAGAAAACGAAGTTAAGTGATAACTCAAGGTCACACCTTTACTTATTAGTAGAGTCTAGCGGAAATCAAAGACTCCTAAACCCAGCCCAGTGCTCCTTTCCTGTTTCTGTACCCTTTTTTCCCAAACATAAGGGGTTGTGGAAAGGTTTTCCCAAGTCAGATAATTTGTGTCTAAGGCCTTCCATTTACAGGTGGTCAAAGTCTTTTCCTGAACCTGTCCTTCCCAATGACACCTTGCTTTCTTTTTCTTTTTTTTTTTTTTTAATTTGAAATGGAATCTCACTCTGTCATCCAGGCTACAGTGCAGTGGCACAATCTTGGCTCACTGCAACCTCTGCCTCCTGGGTTCAAGCGATTCTTCTGCCTCAGCCTCCTGAGTAGCTGGGACTACAGGC
>NW_012104065.1:555642-556795 GCF_000951045.1 Mandrillus leucophaeus
AAAATGAGTCATAGCTGCAAGCTAAGAGATTAAAACTTCAACCAATCAAAGGGGACTTTCCCCTAAGCCAAAATGAGTCATAGCTGCAAGCTAAGGGAAACTTCAACCAATCATATAGGGAGTTTCTAGCTAAGGGAAACTTCAACCAATCATATAGGGAGTTTAAGCTCTAGCTGCAGCCTGATGTTTTTAACCAGTCAGGCCTGCCAACTCACAAGTGGAGAGAAAATAAGCTAATCCTATAGGACAGAAAAAGGAAAAGGGGAGGAGTCATAAGGGGATATAAGCATAAGACACCCAAGCCAGAAACAGAAACCCTTCCGGGTCCACTTCCACAAGGTGGAGGCTTTACTCTTGCTTTCCCTTTACTTTCCCTTTCACTTTACCAAACCTTGCCACCATTAAAAAAAAAAAAAAAAAAAAAAAAAGAATCCCGGCCTGGTACAGTGACTCACACCAAGAAGGCAGATCGCTTGAGACCAGGAGTTCAAAGCCAGGGTGGGCAACATGGCAAAACCCCATCTCTACAAAAAAATACAAAAAAAAATTATCCAGGAGTGGTGGTAGGTGCCTGTAGTCCCCACTACTCAGGAGGCTGAGGTGGGAGGATCACTTGAGCCTAGGAGGTTGCAGCAAGCCAGGTTCATGCCACTGCACTCCAGCCTAGGCAAAAGAGTCAGATCATGTCTAAAAAAAAAAAAAAGGAGGCTGTAATCCCAGCACTTTGGGAGGCCAAAGCAGGCAGATCATGAGGTCAGGAGATCAAGACCATCCTGGCTAACATGGTGCAACCCCGTCTCTGCTAAAAATACAAAAAGTTAGCTGGGCATGGTGGCGGGTACCTGTAGTCCCAGCTACTTGGGAGGCTGAGGGAGGAGAATGGCGTGAACCCAAGAGGCGGAGCTTGCAGTGAGCCGAGACTGCACCACTGCACTCCAGCCTGGGCAACAGAGCGAGACTCCGTCTCAAAAAAAAAAAGAAAGGAAAAGAAAAAGAAAGGGCAGGGCATGGTGGTTCATGCCTGTAATCCCAGCACTTTGGAAGGCCGAGGTGGGCAGATCACTTGAGGTCAGGAGTTCAAGACCAGCCTGGTCAACATGGTGAAACCCCATCTCTACTAAAAATACAAAAAATTAGCTGGGCACTGTGGCAC
>NW_012104065.1:559019-567247 GCF_000951045.1 Mandrillus leucophaeus
TAGAGACGGGGTTTCACCGTGTTAGCCAGGATGGTCTCAGTCTCCTACCTCATGATCCGCCTGCCTTGGCCTACCAAAGTGCTGGGATTACAGGCGTGAGCCACCGCACCCAGCCCTTCCTTTATTTTAATAACACAGTCGTTAAATGCAACAGTACTGAATTGTCTAGCTTAATGTTATATATTTCATACACTATTAACACCAGTATGGGAAGCATTTATAAAAATTATGTGCCATTAATTATTTTCTTTCACTTAAAGCTTTTAGGATTCTGTTTGAAAATATATGTAAAATGATAAAGACCAAATGTATGTTAATTCAAATATTTAATTAAAGAATAAAATAAGAATAATGAACTAATTGAAATTGTTGTGAAATTGGCGTGGTGACTTTTGATTCAAACATTTAAATCTGCTGAGGTTAGTTTTCGTACAACTATTCTCAGGATTACATTTATAGACCCTCATCTAGTTAAATTTAGTATTCTGACTTTAACAGTGATTCAGGCCAGACACAGTGGCTCACTTCTATAATCCCTGCACTTTGGGAGGCTGAGGCAGGACAATCACTTGAGGCCAGGAGTTTGAGACAAGTCTGGCCAATATAGACCTCATCTCTACAAAAAGTTGGGTTTGGTTTTGTTTTTAGAGACAGGGTTTCACCCTGTCTGCCCAGGCTGGAGTGCAGTGGTACAGTCTCAAGTCACTGCAACCTCCGCCTCCTGGGCTCAAGCAATCCTCCCGCCTCAGCCCCGCCAAGTAGCTGGGACCACAGGCACGAGCCACCATTCCTGGCTAATTTTTGGATTTTTTGTAGAAATGGGGTTTCACCATGTTGCCCAGGATGATCTCAAACTCCTGAGGTCAAGCGATCCACCCACTTTGGCCTCCCAAAGTGCTGGAATTACAGACTTGAGCCACCACAGCTGGCTTCTACAAAAAGTTTAAAAACAAAAGTGATTCACACAAAAAACAAACTAGATTTTTTTTTTTTTTTTTTTTTTTTTGAGATGAAGTTTCACTCTTGTTGCCCAGGCTGGGGTGCAATTGAGTGATCTCAGCTCACCATAACCTCTGCTTCCCAGGTTTAAGCAATTCTCCTGCCTCAGCCTCAGCCTCCTGAGTAACTGGGATTACAGGCATGCGCCACCACGCCCGGCTAATTTTGTATTTTTAGTAGAGATGAGGTTTCTTCATGTTGGTCAGGCTGGTCTCAAACTCCTGACCTCAGGTGATCCACCCGCCTCCGCCTCCCAAAGTGCTGGGATTACAGGCGTGAGACACTGCACCCAGCCCAAACTAGATTTTTTTATGACTGTAAAGGAATACATGTTCACTGCAAGAAATGAAATATTTAAAAGTACAAAAGTAAAAACTATTAAACGTAACTCCATAACCAAATAAAAACAGGGTCTCACTATGTTGCCCAGGCAGGTCTCAAACTCTTGAGCTCAAGCTATCCTCCTGCCTCTGCCTCCCTAAGAGCTGGGATTACAAGTGTGAGCCACCACTCCTGGCCAATAAAAACCATTTTAATAGTGTGATATATATATTAGTTTTATATATACATATACACACACATAAAAACATATATATATTTAAATCACCATTATACTCTACATATAATTATTTCTAACTAATTGTATTTTATTATACTTTAAAATTCTGTGGAGGAATAGCAGAGATTAGTGTTACTATCAAAAACTTGAGATTCTAAGGTAGTGATTCCTATTATATTACCATTTAACTTGCTTATATGACATGTCAGAAGGCAGAGGTATCATGGAAACTGACTATAGATTATCATAAAATAAATTAGGTGGTGAGTTAAGTTGCAGCTACTGATTCAGATTTGGTTTCTTTAGTGGAGTGAATCAGTACAGCCTGTGGCGTCTACTATGCAGTGTTATATGTTTATTTCTGTATAACAATGTATAAGGATCATAGGAACAGTTTGCCTTCACCAGGTAGAGTCAGCAATATACTTTCATGGTCTTTCCTTAGGTGTCAATGTCAATTTTTTCTCTGCCATAATCTCTGCCATAATCTCTGCCATAATCTAACCCAAGTGTAAGAAAATCGCAACCCACAGACGAAATTCATCCTGACACATTTTTGTATGGTCCATAAGCTAAGAATCGTCCTCATATTTTTAAATGGTTGACAAAAATTAAATGATGAATTTATGTAAAGATAAATAAGAATTATATGAAATTCAAATTTATCTGAGTAGTGTAATAAAAGATATTTAAAAATAAATAAATAGTAAAATAAAATTCAAATTTCACATAAACGAAGTGTTGGTAGAACACAGCCACACTCATTTGCTCACATATGGCTGTTTTCACACTACAGGGTTGAATAGTTGTAACATACACTACACAGCTCACAAAGCCTAAAATATTCGGTACATGGTCCTTTACAGAAAACATCAACCTCTGATCTAATTCACAGAGACACTGATTGTCTTGAAATGCCACAGAAAATCACGCCAACTCATCTCACAGATCACATCATGCTGAGTAGAACTGATGAGCAGAAAATAGCAAGTATCCTATTTGTCAAAGTGATACACATACGTGATCCAGGATGGCAGATACTCTGTTATCTCAATGACATCTCTAGGGGTTCAGTAGTCTGGGTCATGTTGAGATAGCTCCTCTAAAACAAAGAAGTTGCTGAACACTGCATTTCATGTAAGGAAAACAGACACATACATGATTTGGGTCTATCTTGATTTGACAGCAAACAGATATTTGAGCATACTGCCAGTGTGAATCCACGAGTAAAACAAAGTTCTACAGCAGGTCCTGGATGAAACCTAAAAGCTGTTCTGCCACCTGGACCTATGACCTAGCAGATTCAATAATAGTCAGCTTTTGCAACAGATGAAATGCTATACAGAACCACAAGAATGTGGCAATAGAAGAATCACAATGCTGCCACTTAAAGTTTTGAAGGCTTGCTTTTTTCTACAGAAAACGTCTTCTTTGAAGAAATGTGTCTTGGAGTTCTACTGAGTTTTGGCAAAGATTAAATGCCTGATCATCATACCTCAAATGATCGTGAGAACTAAGCTACCCATCACAAATTGTGTGTCAGACACACACAGCAGCTAGTGCATCACAAAGTGGAAATAGTATGTATCAGTCTCAAAAGGTACCAAGGCCACAAGCTGATTGTTTAAACAGGGAGGACAGATTTCCAGAACACCTATTCCTGCTTCATTACTTCCCCTTAATACACACGCATGGCCTCATTGAAGATTCCTTACAGCCACTTAACTAAGAATGGGTTTATAGATGTTTTGAGAGGTGACAATGTGCTAGCTACCCCTCACTCTCAGCGCCTCCTCGGTCTGGGCGTCCATTCTGGCGGTCCTTGAGTAACCCTTAAGCCCACCACTGCACTGTGGGAGCCCCTCTCTGGACTGGCCGAGGCCGGAGCCAGCTCCCTTGGCTTGCAAGGAGGAGCGGAGGGAGAGGCGCGGGCAGGAATCGGGGCTGCGTACAGCGCGAGTGGGTGCGGGCGTGGGCTCTGCAGGCCCTGCACTTGGAGCCACTGGTGGGCGCCGCTGGCCCAGGGCGCTGACCAGCTTAGCACCAGGGCCAGCAGCTGCGGTGGATGTGCTGGGTCCCCCAACCATACCGGCCCACTCGCTGCTGGGCCTCAGCTACCTCCCCACTGGGCAGGGCTCGGGACCTGTAGCCTGCCACGCCTGAACCTCCCCTACGCCCTGCGGTGGCCTCCCACACGACCCCAGCCGGCCTGAGCCTCCCCAATGAGTGCTGCCCCCTGCTCCACCAGGCTGGGTCCCAACAACCACGCAGGAACTGAGGAGTGCGAGTGGACTGCGGGGGACTGGCACCTCTACCCGCAGCCTCTATCGCAACATCCACTAGGTGAGGCCCGCTGGGCTCCTGAGTCTGGTGGGGACTTGGAGAACTTTTATGTCTAGCTAAGGGATCATAAACGTACCAATCAACACTCTGTGTCTAGCTCAGGGATGGTAAATGGACCAATCAGCACTCTGTCAAAATGGACCAATCAGCTCTCTGTAAAATGGACCAATCAGCTCTCTGTAAAATGAAGCAATCAGCAGGATGAGGGTGGGGTCAGATAAGGGAATAAAAGCAGGCTGCCTGAGCCAACAGAGTCAAGATGCTCTAGTTTTTTTTCCCTTCTGCTGTGGAAGTGTTGTTCTTTTACTCTGTGCAATAATTTTTGTTGCTACTCACTGGGTCGAGGATGCCTTTAAGAGCTGTAATCCTCTTTGTAAAAGTGAATGTGTGTAGCTTCATTTCTGAAGCCAGCAAGACCAGGAACCTAGCAGGAAAAGCGAAGAACTCCAGTGCCTTTAAAAGCTGTAACACCATGAAGGTCTGCAGCATTGCTCCTGACAGCGAGATGATGAACCCTCCAGAAGGAAGCAGCTCCAGACACATTTGAAGGAACAAACTCCAGACACACCATCTTTAAGAACTGTAACACTCACCGCAAGGGTCAGTGGCTTCATTCTTGAACTCAGTGAGACCAAGAACCCACTAATTCTGGATACAGTTTTACACTAAATGCTTACATAAACTAAAAAATTTATTGCCATAGTACTGCAGTATAATACAATGTCTCTGAATAGCTAAGGGAAATTCTGCTAATGGAGAAAACTTCAAGCAGTACAACCAGTCACACACCCTGTCTGCAAAGAGAGATGACTACCGCATATGTATACATATACACATACACAATCCTGTCATCTGCAATTTGATATCCTGCTGTCCAACTTGCATGTTATTTCTCTTGCCTAATTGCTATGGCTACAATTTCCAATATTATGGTGCAGAAGAGTGATGAGAGTGGGCATCCTTGTCTTGCTCAAGCCCTAAGAGGAAATGCTTTCAATTTTTACCTGTTCAAAATGGTAACTCTGCGTTTGTCATATATGGAGTTCATTGTCTTGAGGTATATTGCCTGCGTACCGAATTTGTTGGGTTTTTTTAAATCTTGAAGGGATGTTAAATTTTATCAAATACAGAATGATATTGAGATGCAGGAAGGTATTGAGATGATCATACTGTTTTTGTACTTCATTCTGTTGATGTGATGTATCACATTTACTGATTTATGTATGTTGCCCCATCCTTGAATCCCAGAGAAAACCTCACCTGCTCATGGTGTGTAATCCGTTCGATATAGTGTTGAATTTGGTTTGCTAGTATTTTGTTGAGGATTTTTATAGCTATGTTCATCAGGGATATTGGTCTACAGTTTTCTTCTTTGGTTGTATCCTTGTCTGGTTTTGGTATTAGGGCAGTGCCAGCCTCATGAGTTAGGATGAATTTCCACCCCATTTTTTTTTTTCAGTAATTTGAAGAAAGTGGTGTTCTTTAAAAATTGTGTAGGATTCAACTGTAAAGCCACTTGGTCATGGGCTTTTCTTTGTTGGAAGGTTTTATTACTGAATCATTTTTTTTTTTTTTTTTTTTGAGATAGAGTCTGGCTCTGTCGTCCAGGCTGGAGTGCAGTGGCGCAATCTCGGCTCACCACAACTTGTTCCTTTCGGGTTCACGCCATTCTCCTGCCTCAGCCTCCCAAGTAGCTGGGACTACAGGCGCCTGCCACCACGCCCCGCTAATTTTTTGTGTTTTTAGCAGAGATGGGGTCTCACCGTGTTAGCCAGGATGGTCTCGATCTCCTGACCTCATGATCCACCCGTCTCAGCCTCCCAAAGTGCTGGGATTACAGGTGTGAACCACCGCGCCCAGCCTACTGATTCAATTTTTTAACTCATTATTGGTTTATTCAGGTTTTCTAGTTCTTTATGGTTCAATTTTGGTAGGTTTTATATGTCCAGGAATGTATTCACTTCCTCTAGATTTTCCAATTTGTTGATGTATAGTTGTTCACCGTAGTCTCTAATGATCCTTTGTATTTCTGTGATACCAGATGTAATGTCTCCTTTTTTATTTGTGATTTTATTTATTGGGTCTTCTCTCATTTTTTCTTAGTCTAATTAAAAGTTTGTCTAATTTTTTAATCTTTTCATAAAACCGACTTTTTGATTTACTGATTCTTTACATTTTTCTAGTCCCAACTATGATTATTTCTGCTCTAATTTTTATAATTTCTTTTCTTCTACTAATTTTGACTTAGGCTTCATCTTGCTTTTCTAGTCTCCCAAGCTACATCATTAGATAGTTTATTTAAAAGATTTCTAGTTTTTTGACGTAGCTGTTTATTGCCATCAACTTCCCTCTTATTCCTGTTTTTTATGTCTCCCATAGGTTTTGGTATTTTGTGTTTCTCTTTTCATTTGATTCAAAAAGTTTTTAATTTCTTAATTTCTTTATTGTCCCATTGGTTATTCAGAAGCATGTTGTTTAATTTCCATGTATTTGTATGGTTTCCAATGTTCCTCTAGTGATGGATTTTTAGTTTTATTCCATTGTGGGCAACATGGATACTTGATATGATTTCAATTTTTAAAAATTTGTGGAGATTTGCGTTGTAGCCTAACATATGGCACGTTCCATGTGCTGATGAGAAAAATGAGTTATTCTGCAACTATTAAATAAAATGTACTGTAAATGTCTGTTAGGTCCATTTGGTCTATGGTGCAGTTTAAATCCAGTGTTTCTTTGTTGGTTATCTGTCTAGATAATCTGCCCAATGTTGACAGTGGGGCATTTAAGTCCCCAACTATTATTGTATTGATATATATCTCTCCCCCTAGATCTAATGATATTTGCTTTATATATGTAAGTACTCCAGTGTTGAGTACATATATATTTAGAATTGTTATATCCTCTCACTGAATTGAACCCTTTATTATTATATAATTCTCTGTTTCTTTTTATAGCTTTTGACTTGAAGTCTGTTTAAGTCTGATACAAATATAGCTGCTCTTGTTTATTTTGTATTTCTATTTGCATGGAATATCTTTTTTCATCCCTTCACTTTCAGTTTATGTGTGTCTTTGTAGGTGAAGTGAGTTTCTTGTAGACAGTATATAGTTGAGTCTTGATTTTTTTTTATCTATTCAGCCAGCCTATATCTTTCTAATTGGGGAACTTAATGTTTACATAAAGATTGTTATTGATAGGTAAGAAAAAAACTACTGACATTAATTGTTTTCTAGTTGTTTTATATTTCTTTTGTTCCTTTCTTTCTCTCTTATTGTTTATCTTTGTGATTTGGTGGTTTTCTGTAGTGATGAGGTTTAATTCCTGTCTCTTTCTCATTTGGATAACTGTTCTACCTGTGAGTTTTATACTTTCATGTGATTTCATGATGGCAGTAATCATCCTTTTCCTCCAAACGTAGGACTTTCTTAAGCATTTCTTATAAGGTCAGTCTAGTGATAATGAATTCCTTCAGCTTTTGCTTGCTGGTGATGTAGTTTGAATGTGTGTCCCTGCCCAAATCTCATGTTGACTTGTAATCCCCAGTGTTAGAGGTGGGGCCTGGTGAAAGGTGACTGGATCATAAAGGCAAATTTATCGTGAATAGTATATCACCATCCCCTTGGTGCTGTCCTCAGTAGTGAGTTCTCATGAGATCTGGCCACTTAAAAGTGTATGGTACCTCCTCAACTTCTCTCACTCCTGCTTTCGCCTTGTGATGTCCATGCTCCCCCTTTGCTTTCTACCATGATTGGAAGCTTCCTGGGGCCTCCCCAGAAGCAAAATGCCACTATGCTTTCTGTGCAGCCTGTAGAACCATTTGCCCATAAAACCTCTTTCCTTATAAATTACCCAATTTCACGTACTACTTTATAGCAATGCAAGAATGGCCCAGTACACCTGGGAAAGTCTTTATTTCTCCTTCATTCTGAAGGATAGCTTTGGTGGGTATAGTATTCTTGACTGGCAGTTTTGTTCTTTCACCACTTTGAATATGTCATCCTATTCTCTCCTGACTTGTAAGTTTTCTGCTGAGAAATCTGCTGTTTCTCTAATGGGAATTTCGTTGTGTGCAATAACACTTTTGTCTTGCTGTTTTTAGAATTATTTATTTGTCTTTGACAGTTCTACTATAACATGACTTGAAAGGGACCTTTCTGGGTTGAATCTGTTTGGGAACCTTTGAGCTTCCTGGATTTGGATGTCTATATCTCTCCTAAGACTTGGGGAGTTTTCAGCTGTTATTTCATTAAATGGGTTTTTCTATATATTTTCTCGTTTGTCCTTAAACATCCATAGTGTAAATATTTGTTCACTTAATCATGCTTCA
>NW_012104065.1:567297-567812 GCF_000951045.1 Mandrillus leucophaeus
GGCCCATTTGGCAACAATCCTTAGATGCTTTTCCACCCTAGACCCAGAGGGCCCAGAAGGCCATCTTATTCTCAAATCTTATTCTCAAATGTCTTGTTCTCAAAATGTATTTTATTACCCAGTCCACTCCCAACATTACAAAAAGCTCCAAATATTAGATTCCGGCCCTGAAACCCCACAACAGGACTTAATTAACCTTGCCTTCAAGGTGTACAATAATAGAGAAGAGGCAGCCAAGTGGCAACTTATTTCTGAGTTGCAATTACTTGCCTCCGCTGTGAGAGAAACCCCAGCCACATCTCCAGCACACAAGAACTTCAAAACGCCTAAACTGCACTGGCCAGGCATTCCTCCAGGACCTCCTCCCCCAGGATCTTGCTTCAAGTGCCAGAAATCTGGCCACTGGACCAAGGAATGGCTGCAGCCCAGGATTCCTCCTAAGCCATGTCCCATCTGCATGGGACCCCACTGGAAATCGGACTGTCCAACTCGCCTGGCAGCCACTCCCAGAGCCC
>NW_012104065.1:568588-570781 GCF_000951045.1 Mandrillus leucophaeus
TATTTTTGGTGGTCTGACTGGGTTATTTCAAGTCTTTCTGAATTCTTTCAAAAGAATTTCCAAAATTATTTCTCCTGCTTGATCTAGTCTATTGTTGAAGCTCTCAACCATATTTTTTATTTTATTCGTTAAATTCTTCAGCTCCAAATTTTCTGTTTGTTTTTTTTTTGTTTGATATCTATTTCTTTGTTGAATTTCCCATTCAAATCATGGCTTGCTCTCCTAATTTTGTTAAATTGCCTATCTGTATTATCTTGTATCTCACTGAGTTTCCTTAAGATCATTATTTTTAATTTCTTTTCAAGCATTTCATTCATTTCCTTTTCTTCAAGTCTGTTACTAGAGAGAATCATTGTGTTCCTTTGGAGGTGTCATGTTTCCTTGCTTTTTCTTGTTTCTTGTGTCCTTATATTGATATCTGTGCATGTAGTAGATTAGTCACCTCTTCCCATTTTGTGGTGTAGCTTTCGTAGGGAAAGATTTCTTTCCTGTAGATGTGTCCTATAGTGTCAGTTGGGATGGTGCTTTGGCTTTGGCTTTGGTTTGGGGAGGGTGCAGTAGTATGGTCTCCATGAGATCTCTTTGGCTATAGTCAACAACAGCAATGTCTGTGAGTGTCTCAGTGGCCCAGACTGTGTTTGTGGAGGCAGTGGTGTGGCCTTGCTTGGGATGGAGACCACTGGGCAGGTGAGTTCTCAGGCCCTTGTAATGAGTAACATGTACCAGGTGCAGAGTCTCCACTAGTCAAGGGAGAAGAGTCATTGGTGACAGTGGGTGCTAAGCAGGCCAGTCTTCAGGTCCTTGGGGGACATACATGGTAGATGTTCTAGTCAAGGGGGTGAGGCTGCCAGCAGTGGCAGACACCAGATGGCCAGCTTTCAGACCCTGGGAAACACACACATCTGCTCCCCCAAGTCTTGGGGGTGGCCTCCCACTGTGGTGTACTCCCTGTTGCTTGGAGTATAGGGCACTGCCTGGACTCAGGTGCCAGGGTCATGGTTATACTGCTGTGTCCACTGAGGTTGTCGAATGTTGTAGCACTGGAGCCTTTGTGCAGGCATGGTGGGATAATGACAGGACCCCAGGGATGTAAAAGCTATTGTGCCCCAGGGCAGTATGCAGTGAATCTGTTCTCAAAATGGCACCATGCTATAGCAACTTGGGTTTTGGGGACTGAGGGACACCCAATGGGATTTCCTTCTCTGGGGCAATTCACCTATGTGAACTCAAGGTAGCTCCCTATACTGGGCTCAGGGCCTGTGAAGTCTGCGGGGCTCTCCTATAGCTAAGATATCAAGTGTCCATGGTGATAATGATAAGTGCTGGAGATCTCTGGCTTACTTTCTCCCTGAAATAGGTGGTCCCTTTTGGGGACCCCAAGTGGATCCTGGACAGGTGCTTTGCTTCACACTATGTGCTGCCTTCCCAAGTTTTCCCCACACTGTTCCTTACTGACTAACTCATTTCACAGAAAAAAAAAAAAGAAGAAGCAACAACACACTCATCTTCATGGAATAGATGGTCCAGCCACATACCAAATCACACAGAAATACTTAGACTGATCCATTCAAATAACATTAGGAGATTTTCCCTGATGCAAATTATCAAATTCCTGGAATTAATTTAATCCATGAACATTTTTTCATGCTTTTATTTTGCATTTTACTCCTTGGGCTCTGACTCTGGTTATTAGCCTAATGCAAAGAGAAAAGACATATGAGGGAAATTATTCACTTTTTCCCACAGCACTGTCAAAATAGAAAACACAGCAACAGCAACTTAAAGCAAAGCTGAAATAGTTCCTTCATACACAGGAGTGGAGCAGCATTCTGGAGCAAGGGAAACTCATTTTGTGAATGTTAGAGGGAATGTTTAAGGGCCTTGGAGGGGTAGGAGACATCTGGGTGTTCCACATCATCCAAATTATCCCTGATATCATCATTCCAAAGGTTAAGGCTCCACTGTTTCCCAAACAATGCCTGACTTATATAGAAGATATCTGGTAATGTTAGCAATCCATGAGCCCACAGAATCAAACTCTGGATTTCCATAATCTCGGCCAGGCAACAAGAATTTTTTAATGAAAAATCATTATCATAGAAAAATCCCCAAATTTCAGTATGTATCTTTTAGCTAAAACTTACTATTTGAATTTTTTTTTTTTAGACAGAGTCTTGCTCTGTCATCCAGGCT
>NW_012104065.1:572206-577846 GCF_000951045.1 Mandrillus leucophaeus
CCCAGCCCAGAGTTTCTCTTTTTATAAGGGTATCAGTCATGTTGGATTAGGACCCACCCTAATGACCTCATTTTAACTTGATTACCCTTTAAGAACCCTGCCTCCAAGTGCAGTCACAGTCTTAAGTATGGGGACTATCAGGCCTCTGAGCACAAGCTAAGCCATCATAACCCCTGTGACCTGCACATATACATCCAGATGGCCTGGAGCAACTGAAGAACCACAAAAGAAGTGAAACAGTCAGTTCCTGCCTTAACTGATGACGTTCCACCATTGTGATTTGTTCCTGCCCCACCCCAACTGATCAGTCAACCTTGTGACATTCCTCCCCTGGACAATGAGTCTCATGAGCTCCCCACCGAGCACATTGTGACCCCCTCCCCGATAACAATAAATAACCACCTTTAACTGTAATTTTCCAATGTCTAACCAAGTCCTGCAAGACTGCCCCTCTCCTATCTTCCTTTGCTGACTCCTTTTTTGAACTTAGTCCACCTGCACCCAGGTGATTAAAAAGCTTTATTGCTCACACAAAGCCTGTTCAGTGGTCTTTTCACATGGATGCATGTGACATTTGGTGCTGAAGACCCAGACCAGGGGGACTCCTTCAGGAGACCAGACCCCTGTCCTTGCCCTCACTCCGTGAGGAGATCCACCTAGGACCTCAGGTCCTCAGACCAGCCCAAGGAATGTCTCACCAATTTCAAATCAGGTAAGCGGTCTCTTCACTCTCTTCTCCCGCCTCTCTTGTTACCCTTCAATCTCCCTATCCTTCCAATTCCAGTTCTTTTTCCTCTCTAGTAGAGACAAAAGAGACATATTTTATCTGTGAACTCAAAAACTCCAACATCAGTCACAGATTTGGGAAGACAGTCTTCCCTTGGTGTCTGATCATAGCGGGGATGCCTGCCTTGATCATTCACCCACATTCCTTTGGTGGCCGGTCAATTGCGGGGACGCCTGCTTTGGCTGCTTCCCCACAGTACAGCCCAGGACTCAGTCAGGGACGCCTACTGGAAGACTGGTAGCTGCCCACCTCCATTTCTCCGTGTCTCTACCTTCCTCTTTAAACTTACCTTCTCCACTATGGGCAATCTTCTGCCATCCATTCCTCCCTCTTCCCCCTTAGCATGTGCTCTTGAAAACCTAAAACCCCTTCGACTAACATCTGACCTAACACCCAAACATTTTATTCTGTAATACTACTTGACCCCAATAAAAACTCGACAATAGTTCCAAGTGGCCAGAGAATCACACTTTCAATTTGTCCATCCTACAAGATCTAGATAATTTTTGTCATAAAATGGGCAAATGGTCTGAGGTGCCTGACATCCAGGCATTCTTTACACATCAGTCCCTCCCTAGTCTCTGCTCCCAATGCAACTCGTCCCAAATCTTTCTTCTTTCTCTCCTGTCCTTTCCTTCAATCTCCACCCCAAGCTCTGAGTCCTTTGAATCCTCCTTTTCTACGGACCCATCTGACCTCTCCCCTCCTCCCCAGACTGCTCCTCGCCAGGCCAAGCTAGGTCCCAATTCTCCCTCAGCCTCCGCTCCCCCACCCTATAATCCTTCTATCACCTCCCCTCCTCACACTGGTTTACAGTTTCGTTCTGTGACTAACCCTCCCCCACCTGCCTAACAGTTTCCTCTTAGGTGGCTGGAGCTGAAGGCATAATCAAGGTTAATGCTTCTTTTTCTTTATCCCACCTCTCCCAAATCAGTTAGCATTTAGGCACTTTTTCATCAAATATAAAAACCCAGCCCAGTTCGTGGCCCATTTGGCAACAATCCTTAGATGCTTTTCCACCCTAGACCCAGAGGGCCCAGAAGGCCATCTTATTCTCAAATCTTATTCTCAAATGTCTTGTTCTCAAAATGTATTTTATTACCCAGTCCACTCCCAACATTACAAAAAGTTCCAAATATTAGATTCCGGCCCTCAAACCCCACAACAGGACTTAATTAACCTTGCCTTCAAGGTGTACAATAATAGAGAAGAGGCAGCCAAGTGGCAACTTATTTCTGAGTTGCAATTACTTGCCTCCGCTGTGAGAGAAACCCCAGCCACATCTCCAGCACACAAGAACTTCAAAACGCCTAAACTGCTCTGGCCAGGCATTCCTCCAGGACCTCCTCCCCCAGGATCTTGCTTCAAGTGCCAGAAATCTGGCCACTGGACCAAGGAATGGCCGCAGCCCAGGATTCCTCCTAAGCCATGTCCCATCTGCATGGGACCCCACTGGAAATCGGACTGTCCAACTCGCCTGGCAGCCACTCCCAGAGCCCCTGGAACTCTGGCCCAAGGCTGTCTAACTGACTCCTTCCCAGATCTTGTTGGCATAGCAGCTGAAGACTGACACTGCCCAATCACCTTGGAAGCCTCCTGGACCATCACAGATGCTTCAGGGAACTCTTACAGTGGAGGGTAAATCCGTGCCTTCTTAATTGATACAGAGGCTACTCACTCCACATTACCTTCTTTTCAAGGGCCTGTTTCCCTTGCCTCTGTAACTGTTGTGGGTATTGACGGCCAGGCTTCTAAACCTCTTAAAACTACCCAACTCTGGT
Organism: Mandrillus leucophaeus; assembly: GCF_000951045.1. Lineage (NCBI taxonomy): Eukaryota > Metazoa > Chordata > Mammalia > Primates > Cercopithecidae > Mandrillus > Mandrillus leucophaeus. Next base: position 574,775 of record NW_012104065.1, read on the forward strand.
GCCAACTTGGACATTATTTTATGCACTCTTTTTTAGTTATCCCAACCTGCTCAGCTCCCTTATTAGGTCAACACATTTTAACTAAATTATCTGCTTCCCTGACTATTCCTGGGCTACAGCCACACCTTATTGCCATCCTTTTCCCCAGTTCAAAGCCTCCTTCACATCCTCCTCTCATGTCTCCCTACCTTAATCCACAGTATGGGATACTTCTACTCCCTCCTTGGTGACTGATCAGGCACCCCTTACCATCCCATTAAAACCTAATCGCCCTTACCCCACTCAATGCCAATATCCCATCCCACAGTAGGCTTTAAAAGGGTTAAAGCTGTTATCACCTGCCTGTTACAACATGGCCTCTTAAAGCCTACAGATTCTCCTTACAACTCCCCTATCCTACCCGTCCAGAAACCAGACAAGTCTGACAGGTTGGTTCACAATCTTCGCCTTATTAACCAAATTGTCTTATTAACCAAATTGTTAAATTGTCGTGTTATTAACCAAATTAACCAAATTGTTTGTGGTGCCAAACCCATAAACTCTCCTATCCTCAATACCTCCCTCCACAACTCATTATTTCGTTCTTGACCTCAAAGACGCTTTCTTCACTATTCCTTTGCACCCCTCATCCTAACCTCTTTTTGCTTTCACATAGACTGACCCTGACACCCACCAATCTCAGCAACTCATTTGGACTGTACTGCTGCAAGGCTTCAGCGACAGCCCCCATTACTTCAGTCAAGCTCTTTCTCATAATTTACTTTCTTTCCGTCCATCTGTTTCTCACCTTAGTCAATACATGGACGTACCTTCTTGTTCAGTCCCAACCTCGTGCCAGACACCAGCCCTCTAGGCGACTATGTTCCAATCCTCCGGCAGGCTAGACAGGAAATTCACCAGGCTGCTAATCTTCTCTTGCCTACTCTAGATTCCCAGCCACATGAAGACACCTTAACTGGATGATCAGTTCTTGTTAGGAATCTGACCCCTCAAACTCTACAACCTCAATGGACCAGACCCTACTTAGTCATCTATAGTACCCCAACTGCTGTCCACCTGCAGGACCCTCCCCCTTGGGTTCACCATTCCAGAATAAAGCTGTGTCCCTCGGACAGCCAGCCTGATCTCTTCTCTTCCTCCTGGAAGTCACAAGTACTTTCCCCTACTTCCCTTGAACTCACATTTCTGAAGAACAGTAATAACTTTATGAGCCTCATACATCCCTTCATTCTATTAGGTCTATTGGTCCTTACCCTGCTTTTTACAACAGGGCTTTACACAGTCACCCCCATTACTTGGACTGTGCCCCCAAAACTTGTCATCACTACTATCTTCTGTCTAGTTATACTCCTATTCACCATTCTCAACTACTCATTAATTCCCTGCCCTTGTTTACACTGCCAGTTTATACTTTTCCTCCAAACCATCATAACTGATACCTCCTGGTCTTACCTTAAACCGCCACCCTTAACTCTCCCTTGGAGTGGATAGAAGATCTTCAGTGGCAAGGTACACTCCAATTCTTCAATCGTGAGGAAGTCCTTTTTTTACTTTTCCACTCACTTTTATCCTTGCCCCCATTCTCCAGTCACTCTCTACCTCTCCCTAGTTACCTCCAGCATACTATCAATCTCACCCACTCTCTCCTCACTGCCTCCAATCCTTCTCTAGCAAAGAATTGTTGGCTATGCATTTCCCTTTCTTCCTGCTCTTACACAGCCGTCTCCGCTCTACAGGCCGACTGGGCTACCTCTCCTTTCTCCCTGCACCTCCGAACCTCCTTTAATAGCCCTCATCTTTACCCATCTGAGGAACTTCTTTAGTTTCTAGACAGATGTGGTGAGAACTCCCCAGACATTTCGCAACCAACAAGCTGTCACACTTCTCCACATCTACTTAACCCGGCACCTTTCTCCTTATGTCAATTTGATCCCTGCCCCCATATTTGGACCCCTAACCACACAAACAACTACCCCTGTTGCCGCTCCTTTATGCATCTCCTGACAACAGCCTACTGGAATCCCTTTAGGCAACCTTCCACTGTCCAAATGTTCCTTTACTCTTTATCTCCAGAACCCAGCCATACACATTACCAAACAGATGGGAGCATTCCAACTTCACATTAATGATAAGCCCTCTATCATTACTGACAAACTCAAAAACACTGGCAGTCACTATTGTTTAGGAAGACACCTACCCTGCATCTCAATCCAGCCTTGGCTACCCTCCCCCTGCTCCTCTGACTCTCCTCCTAGCCCGTCCCCTTGCTTGCTTATACCCAGCCCCATGAATAGCAGTGAAAGGTTACTCGCAGACACTATGCGCTTTCTCATATACCTGATGAAAGGACTTCCTCAGGATTGAAGAATTGGAGTGTACCTTGCCACTGAAGAGCTTCTATCCACTCCAAAAGAGAGTTAAGGGTGGCGGTTTGAGGTAAAACCAGGAGATATCAGTTATGATGGTTTGGAGAACCGAACCTTTACGCAGTTGCACCATCAATCCCCATTACAACCTCTAACGGCTGCTGCCCTTGCTGGAGCTCTAGGATTTTGGGTGCAGGATTCCTCTTTCAGTACACCCTCTCACCTTTTCACTTGACATTTACAGTTCTGCCTGACACAGGTCTCTTCTTTTCTTGTGGCTCTTCCACCTACATGTGCCTACCTGGCAACTGGATGGACACATGTAGTCTAATCTTCCTTACCCCTAAAATCCAGTTTGCAGATGGGAACGAACAACTGCCTGTCCCCCTCATGACACCAACACGACAAAAAAGAGTCATCCCACTAATCCCTTTACTTGTGGGTCTAAGACTTTCTGCCTCCCCTATTGCACTTGGAACTGGAATAGCAGGCATCTCAACCTCTGTCACAACATTCTGCATCCTCTCTAATGACTTCTCTGCTAGCATTACAGGTATATCACAGGCTTCATCTGTCCTCCAAGCCCAGGTCGACTCTAGCTGCAGTTGTCCTCCAGAACTGCCTAGGCCTCGATTTACCCACTGCTGAAAAAGGAGCACTCCATATATTTCTTTTTTTTTTTTTTTTTTTTTTGAGACAGAGTCTC
>NW_012104065.1:578188-594441 GCF_000951045.1 Mandrillus leucophaeus
TCAATCTGGCCTACTCAAAGACAGAGCTCAAAAATGCTCTAATCAGGCAACTAATTGCACTGGACCCACCTGGCCACTCTCGAACTGGGTATCCTGGCTTCTTCCAATCGTTAGTCCTCTAATACCTATCTTCCTCCTCTTATTTGGGCCTTGTGTCTTCTGATTAATCTCTCAATTCCTACGAAACCACATCCAGGCTATCACCACTCTATATGGCAAATGCTGCTGTTAACAACCTGACGATATCACCCCTTATCCCAAAATCTTACTTCAGTCTCATCTCTCCTACTTTAGGTTCCCACGCCACCCCTAATCCTGATCGAAACAGCCCTGAGACACGTCGCCCATCACCCTTCCATACCGCCCTAAAAATTTTCACCCCAGGTTTTCACTACTCTTTCTCATTTTATTTTTTCATTATTAACATAAAAAGACAGGAATGTAAGGTCCTCTGAGCTGGCCACACCATGGTCAAGCCAGCCTGACATTCCCCCCGCTTGTGATAATGTACTTTGTGATATTCCCCATCCTTGTGAATGTACTTTGTAACATTCCTCCCCGCCCTTGTGATAATACACCCTCCCCGCCCTTGTGAATGTACTTTGTAACATCCCCATCCCCTCCTTGTGACAATACATCCTCCCTGCCCTTGTGACCTTGTGAATGTACTTTGTAATATCCTCCCACACTTGTGAATGTACTTTGTAATATCCATCCTCTGCCTGCAAAAAAAAAAAATTGCTCCTAACTCCACCACCTATCCCAAACCTATAAGAACCAATGATAATCCCACCATCCTTCGCTGACTCCTTTCTCAGACTCAGCCCACTTGCACCCAAGTGAATAAACAGCCTTGTTGCTCACACTAAGCCTGCTCAGGTGGTCTCTTATACAGACGTGCTTAACATACATATCGTGTGGAAAGCATGTAAATTATAGGAATGTACCACTTTTGTCCCATTTTATTTCTCAATTTACTGGACGCATTTATTGGAAGGCACATAACAGGTCTTTGTGGGAAGAAACAGAAAGAAATCACAAAAGCAATTAAGACAGCTTAAATAATGGGATTTATGCAAGTTACATACAAGGATCCTGCATACCTCAAAGACCCCAAAGTTTGTAACATCAATTATCGGGAATAAAATTATACAAGGTTACCACCAATAAACTTATTTTACAGTTAAAACAAAAGTTTTTCTCTTTTATATCTCTGAATTGTTTATTTAAGACAATTTCAATAGAAATATTTGATTTGGGGGAACTTCTAACCACTAAACGAATAGCAATTATCCTAGTATTGGATCATCTTTGTCTGCTATCACTATCATTTTCTTTCCTATTGTTTTCATTTTTATCTCTTTTCTTGGCCATTGTTTAAACATTAATCAAGTTTTAATTTACTTAACCCTTGTAAAAAGTCTATGAGTTAAGTGCTATCATTCTTCTCATTGTTTTGGTTGGGGCAAAATGAAATATATTCAAGCTCGGTAATTTAAGGACTACTTAATAAAAGGACCATCTAAAAGGTATGGGCAGAATGTAGGATCACCCCAGGGCACAGCAAAGTGCTCTGGGTTTCACAACAGTTAGGAGGCACTGTTACCATCCTTAGGCCTGAAAGATACAGAAAGGACGTAAATACTATTTCCCTAACATAGAGTGAACTGTTTTGGTAAGGGCTGTTGTGGGGGATATGACCTTCAGTGAAGGCACAGAACCCTGGGACCTCATAAGAAGGGAGCTAGGGGCATAAACTCTCCAGCTCTACGCTCTTCTTTCTCTAATTTCCTTTGAGTGCTTCCCATTGCCCAGATCCAATTTGAAACTAAAAGTCAAGATAGCTTATTGATGCATTCCATATAGGTCAGTCTCTGCCTCCTAGGACACAAAACAGAGTAGAGAAGGGTGGATATTGGTCTACAGGGGCAAAATAAAGGTATTTAGCATAATCACCTTACACTACAGTACTACTACACCATTCTGTCTCCAGCGGTGGGTGGTTAGAAAGGTAGGTAGATAGTCAACTATTTTATGGAGCAAATAATAAAAATGTATACAGGCCTTTTGCAAACTAACCAAAAAATAAAAATAAAAAGAACAGGGCAAAAAAAAAAAAAAAAAAAAAAGCTTTTTATAGGCACATATCATGTTATTTTTGGAAATCACTATTAAGAACTGTAAGCTTCCTTGATTGTTACAGTGCTTAAAAGCATCCAGGAGATGGCAGCATTGGTAAGGTATTTAAAACTCAAATGTTAAAAATATTTTTCACAATTATTCTTGATAGATAATGAGCTTCCTAAATGGAATAACGTTTTAAAGTATAGTTGGTACTAAATAACTAAAAATGCAGAAATGCTAAATTAGTGTCAAATAATAGCGTGGCTTTATGCAGGTTGTAATTCAAGAGTACAGTCACATGCATTATGACGGTTCAGTAGATGATGGGACTGAAAATACAACAGATTACAACGGGGCTGAAAAATTTCTATCGCCTAATGACGCCTAGGATAATGGGTGTGTTTGTGTCTTAGTTTGTTACTTCTTTTTTCATTTTTTTCTTTTGAGACCTGGGTCTCGCTCTGTCACCCAGGCTGCAGTGCAGTGGTGCTATCTTTGCTCTCTGCAGCCTCCGTCTCTGGGGCTCAAGCGATCCTCCTGCCTCAGCCTCTGGGGTAAGATTCCAGGCATGCACCATCACGTCTGGCTAATTTCTATATTTTTTTTGTAGAGACCGGGGTTTCACCATGTTGTCTAGGCTGATCTCAAAGTCCTGAGCTCAGGAGATCCTCCCACCTCAGCCTCCCAAACCACTGGGACTACAGGTGTGGGACTATGTGCCCGACCTGACAAAAACAAGTTTAATAACTAGAGGCAACTATTCACAAATCATATACAAAATATCACATGTAAGATGCGGTGGCTTATTAAAAACTAGATATCACGGACATCATATCAGTTATGAGGCAAAAAAAATTAATCTGCCTTTAAATGTTATTTCTAAATTGTTTTAATCATTTCCAACATTGAAACATAAAATTGTTAAAGATACATATAGATGTCAATATTCTGGCCCAGGTACTTAACTGGGTAGAGAAGACAAAATGCTAAAAAACAATCCGACCTTCTAAACCCTCAGCCTGAGATGGAGACAGAAAACTCCAATGAATTACAATACAATTCGATCTGACTCTAATAGCAAGGTGCCATCTAAATGGGAGGGCCAACTTGCCTAACTCCACCTTGGGAGACAGGTAAAGCTTCACCAGGGAGGGAGGACAGAGCAGATTTTGAGAGATGAGCCTGCGTTTGCCAGGATAGGGAGCAGGTCACTGCCCGCAGAAAGAAGAGCAGGTGTGGGGGAGGGTAGACATGAAATAGCACACCCTATCCCATTGGTTAACCAGAGGCAATATTGCCCCCAGGGGAGATTTCGAAATGTCTGGTAACATTTTTGCTTGTCACCACTGGAGAAGTGCTACTGGCAGCGAATGGGCAAAGGTCAGGGATGCAGCTAAACATCCCACAGTGCACAGACAGTCAACCACGACAAATGAATTATCTGACCTCAAATACCGTCACCGTTGAAAAACTGCTGTAACCGCAAATGGCATCTCTTTGAATGGCAAGGTTACAGAGAGGAATAGAAAAAAGACAAGCGATGATCCAGGAACGTTTTCTAAAAGGGGGCGGGGATAAAAGGAAGGAAGGTTTATTGACTCCCCTCCCCCAAAGAAAGAGGAAAAAAGAAAGAAAAGTTTAGATTTTATTGTAAATGTGAGAGAAAGCCAAACACAATCAGATTTGCGTACTAGAAAGATTGCTGTGACTGTGGGAAGAGAATGGACTGAGATGGCGACGCTGAGAAACAAAAGAAAATTGGTATTTTAACAATTTCACTTCTCTTTTCTTTATCAAGGGGAATATCTTACAAATGAAAAAGTAGAAGTAAGGCTGGTAAGAGGAAATTGAAACTCTAGATTGATATCTAGATGGTAAGAGGGCAAGTAGCTGCTCCAGTGATTTGAGGATTTGTGATGAAGATAAATTAAACTGCCACGTCTGCGCCTCACTTCCTGAATCCCTCCCTCCCACTGGCCTGCAACGCTGCCCCTCGCTCCTGTCTGGCGTGGTTCCTTAAAGCCCTGCATTTGACTCCGTACCTTGGCTCCCATTCTTTCTTTATCCCACTAGACTGGCAACCCAGATTTGACTTGCTCTTCCAGTTCTGACTTGGAAACTACCCATTAGCCCTTTGCACAGATGCTGAGGGTTAGAAATGCCCCACTCCTTAGCCCCAGGCACAGTGAGACTAACCCCGCAAGGGTGGCGGTGAAGGGGAGGGGAGAGTTTGACAAATCTCCTCCCAAGTGATACGAGAATTTATGGATGAGATTAGCAAAACGCTCTTGTTAGTCCAGACATCAGAGTAAGAGCCAAATTCTGTTTCCTACAGTGTCCCCACCCGATCATCCTGCCCCTCAGTCACCCAGCCCAGCTATGCTGGCCTCCGTCTGCCTCAGAGTTTGCATTGGCTGTTTCTGTCTAGACGAAAAACAGAATTCCCTAGAGAGATTTCATAAAATGCCCGGATCTGACCCTTACATCCTTTTACTTTTCCTTCTGGGTTTGGCTTTCTCTTTCTTCTTTCCTTCCCTTTCACTCATATCAGCACCTCTACCCCACCCCCAACTCTTACCACACTCATGTCAACAACTGGATATGTGTTTGTCATGTTTTCTCCTTGTTCACATAGACTATTTAAGTAAATAAGAAAAACCTGAGCAAGAGAGAAACATGAGGATGATAGCCCAGCTTTACTCTTCTACCCCTCCCCATCTCCTTATGATCCCTACTAGCTGGACCCAATTGGAACCAAGAGAGCAAGGAAGCTCATTGGTGCAAGTCATGTAGGTCAGCTTCTGCCTCAGTTTTCCCTGATGTTGCAAAATTGTAATTGCACCAATTTATACTTCCATCAGTCTAGAAGAATTCCAGTTGTTCCACATCCTTGCTAATACTTAGTATTATGATGCTTCAGAAATTTAGCTAATCGAGAGCTGGGCACAGTGGCTCATACCTATAATCCCAGCACTTTGGGAGGCCGAGGCGGGTGGATCACTTGAGGTCGGGAGTTCGAGACCAGCCTGATCAACATGGCAAAAATCTCGTCTCTGCTAAAAATACAAAAATTAGCTGGATATGGTGGCACACACATGTAATCCCAGCTACTTGGGAGGCTGAGGCAACAGGATCACTTGAACCTGAGAGGCAGAAGTTGTAGTGAGCTGAGATTGCACCACTGCACTCCAGCCTGGGTGACAGAGCAAGACTCTGTCAAAACAAACAAACAAACAAAGAACTAAAGAAATTTAGCTAATCTAATGGATGTGTAATGGCATCTATATATTGTTTGACTTTTTGTTTTTGAGATGGAGTCTCGCTCTGTTGCCAGGCTGGAATGCAGTGGTATGATCTTGGCTCACTGCAACCTCCACCTCCCAGGTTCAAGTGATTCTCCTGCCTAGGCCTACCAAGTAGCCAGGACTACAGACGTGTGCCACCACGCCCAGCTAATTTTTGTATTTTTAGTAGAGATGGGGTTTCACCATGTTGGCCAGGATGCTTTCAATCTCTTGACCATTGATCCACCTTCCTCAGCCTCCCAAAGTGCTGGGATTACAGGTGTGAGCCACTGCGCCCAGCCTAATTTGCATTTATTAACAGTGAGACTAAAACTAGGCACTGTGGCTCACACCTGTAATCCCAGCACTTTGGGGGGCCGAGGTGGGTGGGTCACTTGAGGTCAGTATTTCAAGACCAGTCTGGCCAAAATGGTGAAACCCCATCTCTACTAACACAAAAATTAGCTGGGTGTGGTGACACGCGCCTGTAATCCCAGCTACTTGGGAGGCTGAGGGCAGGAGAACTGCTTAAACCTGGAGGCAGCAGTTACAGTAAGCCGAGGTCACACCACTGCACTGCATCCTGGAAGACAGAGCGAGATTCTGTCTCAAAAAAAAAAAAAAAAAAAAACAAACCAGTGAGACTGAATATCCTTTCAGTCAATAGTGTATTATCTGTTTAAATCTTTTGCAATTTTTCTTTTCGATTCTTTGTCCTTTATATACTTATTTGTAGAAGTTCTTTAAATCAGCAGGGTGTGGTGACTTACGCCTGTAATCCTATTACTTTGGGTGGGAGGCTGAGATGGGTGGATCACGATGTCAGGAGATCAAGACCATCCTGGCTAACACAGTGAAACCCCATCTCTACTAAAAATATAAAAAATTAGCTGGGCATGGTGGCACACACCTGTAGTCCCAGTGACTCAGGAGGCTGAGGCAGGATAATCGCTTGAACCCAGGAGGCAGAGATTTCAGTGAGCCGAGATTGCACCACTGCAGTCCAGCCTGGGCAACAGAGTGAGACTCCATCTCAAAAAAAAAGAAGTAATTTAAATCTTCTGACTAGGCCAGTTATGGTGGCTCACACTTGTAATCCCAGCACTTTGTAAGGCCAAGATGGGAGGACTGCTTGAGCCCAGAAGTCCAAGACCAGCCTGGGTAACATGGCAAGACCACATCTCTATTTTTTTTTAATTAATATATTTTATAAATTAAAAAATAAAAATTAGCCAAGTGTGGTGCACACCTGTGGTCCTAGCAACTCAGGAGACTGAGGTGGGAGGATCACCTGAACCTGAGAGGTCAAGGCTGCAGTGAGTCATGATCATGTCAATGCACTCCAGCCTGGGTAACAGAGTGGGACCCAGTCTCAAAAAAAAAAACAAAAACAAACAAACAAAAAAAAAACAAAAAAAACTTCTGGCCTGGCACAGTGGCTCATGCCTGTAATCCTAGCACTTTGGGAGGCCGAGGAAGGCAGATCACAGGGTCAGGAGTTCAAGACCAGCCTGAAACCCCATCTCCACTAAAAATACAAAAAAATTAGCCAGGCATGGTGGCAGGTGCCTGTAATCCCAGCTACTCAGGAGGCTGAGGCAGAGAATTGCTTGAACCTGGGAGGCAGAGGTTACAGTGAGCTGAGATGGTGCCATTGCACTCCAGCCTGGGCAACAGAGCGAGACTCCATCTGGGAGAAAAAAGAAAAACAAAAGCTGCTATGAAAATACAAATATTGCGAACATTTTCTCTCAGTCTATAGATTACATTTTCATTTTGTATGTGGTATATTTTCACGAAAAGAAGTTTTTATTTTGTTTTATTTTTTGAGACAGGGTCTCACTGTCACCCTGGCGGGAGTGCAGTGGTATGATCATAGCTCACTGCAGCCTCCAGCTCCTGGTCTCAACCAATTCTCTTGCCTCAGCCTCCCAAGTTGCTGGGACTACAGGTATATGCCACCACATCCAGCAAATTTTTCTGTTTTGTTTTGGTAGAGATGGGGTCTTGCTTTGTTGCCCAGGCTGGTATCAAACTTCAAGCAATCCTTACACCTTGGCCTCCCAAAGTGTTAGGATTATAGGAGTGAGCACCGCGCTCCAGTTAGAAGTTTTAAATTTTAATATAGTCAAATATATCAATTCTTTCATTGACTTTAGAGTTTTATTGGAAATGGGTGTTGAAATTTATCAATTATCTTTTCAAAATCTGCTAAGATTATTTAAAACTTGCTAATATAACTAATTATACCGAGAGGTTTCCTGATGGTGAACTATCCTTGAATTCCTACAGGAAGTCCTAATTGGGTATTTTATTTTATTTTATTTTATTTTATTTTTGAGACGGGGTCTTGCTCTGTTGCCAGGCTGGAGTGCAGGGGCACAATTTCGACTTACTGCAACCTCTGCCTCCTGGGTTCAAGCTATTCCCCTGCCTCAGCCTCCTGAGTAGCTGGGACTACAGGTGTGTGCCACCACGCCCAGCTAATTTTTTGTATTTTAGTAGAGATGGGGTTTCACCATGTTGGCCAGGATAATCTTGATCTCTTGACCTCATGATCCACCCACCTCAACCTCCCAAAGTGCTGGGATTGCAGGTGTGAGCCACCGTGCCCAGCCCCTAATTGGGTATTCTTTATTATTAATACCAATTTTTAACTATTGGATTATACTCACTAATATTTTTATATAAATTTTGGATCTAATTTTGTTTTTTCCTTATTAGTCTTTGGTATTAAAATCATCTAAATTTATAAAAATAATGACAGAGATGTCCAACTTTTCCATGTCTGCCTGGTAACAAAGGCCTTAGTTAAGTTTATATAAAGGAATCTTCCTTGGTCAGGCACTGTGGCTCATACCTATAATTCCAGCACTTTGGGAGGCCAAAGCAGGCAGATTACTTGAGCCTAGGTATTTGAGACCAGCCTGGCCAACATGGTAAAACCCCATTTGTACTGAAAATACAAAACTTAGCCCGGCATGGTGTCCCCCGCCTGTAGTCCCAGCTACTTGGGTGACTGAGGCAGGAGAATCGCTTGAACCCAAGAGGCCAAGTTGCAGTGAGCTGAGACCACGCCACTGCACTCAAGTCTGGGAGACAGGGCAAGACTCTGTCTCAAGTAAATAAATAAAACCTTCCTGGAATTCCATCCTTTTCTGGTAAATTCTCTTACTTTCCCTTCAAATTCTTCAGTTCCAAAAAACTCTCTGACCAGGGAACACTTTGAAAACAGCCTTTTCGGCCGGGCGCGGTGGCTCAAGCCTGTAATCCCAGCACTTTGGGAGGCCGAGACAGGTGGATCACGAGGTCAGGAGATCGAGACCATCCTGGCTAACCCGGTGAAACCCCGTCTCTACTAAAAAATACAAAAAAATAGCCGGGCAAGATGGCAGGCGCCTGTAGTCCCAGCTACTCGGGAGGCTGAGGCAGGAGAATGGCGTGGACCCGGGAGGCGGAGCTTGCAGTGAGCTGAGATCCGGCCACTGCCCTCCAGCCTGGGCGACAGAGCGAGACTCCCTCTCAAAAAAAAAAAAAAAGAACAACCTTTTCTTGGGGGCCTTAGTAAAACATCTCTCTCTCACTCTAGTAAGAAGACATTCCTTCCACAGTAATCTATGCAGTGATATATGGCTACATGTTTAACTGGCTCTTAAACCAGAAAAACATGATTTGTAGCATTTGCCAATAAGCCACCATGGCAAATTTTGAGCTACCATTGTGACATCACTAAACATGGACTTGGGAAGAAATGTCCATGATTGCCTCTTGGAAGCCGATGAAAGTTAGTTCCAGCATACTATTGAATCAAGGTCCTTCCTCTACAAATGTTAGAGAGTTATGCCAGATTGTGGAGAAATTAAACTGAAATTAAAATGTTACAGAAGACTGGACTTTACCCTGAAGGTAAAAAGAAGACCAGATGTTACCCTGAAGATAAGAAGAAGACCGGACTGCCCTTAGACAGTAGAATCCTCTCCTAGACTGTGGACCTCCGGGCCTCCTCTCCCTGACCCCCATGCTTTGGAGTGCCTTTCTCACATAGTTTCAAGTCTTGTCCACTGCCTGAGACCAGGCAAAGTGACAGTGGCCTCATGTCCATTTAATCCCTTCAGGGCACTCTCCAACACGCTACCTGTCATGTGGTTCCTCTTCTACTCTCTCCCCCAAGTGTGGTTTCCCAGATGTCCAGAGGAGCTCCTGGACCCATGCTTACACTGTGGCTGTAGTCAGCCTACTTCTAGAAAGATGCCTAGTAAGAGCAGTATTATTTTGTGGGATCCCACAAGATTGAACTGCTGATTTTGAGTGACTCCAATTGTTTATATGGACAGGGACCCTCATATAAAAAAGTATTTGCCTTTTACAGTTAAGCTGGGTATAAAGCCATAGGGTTAGTACTAGACTACTGTAATAAATAGGAAAAGGTGACTGAAATGAAATGAAGGGCTTAAGGACTGACTAATAAATGAGTGTGAGAGTAGGGTTGGGGAAGGGACACTGATTTAAGTCATTTATATAGAAGCAACATGAAAGTCCTCACACAATAACTCTGTAAAGGAACTAATGTAAAGAAAAAAAGCAACAGAGATTAAGACTCAATCTTAAAGTTGTAAATACATTTGAGAAGTGGGAGAAAGGAATTGGAAAAGAACACGAAGAATGGGTAGTCAAAGGGTTAAGAATTGTTAAGGATATGGAGCAATCCTCATTAATGATGGTTTTCTTTCAATTAAATCATCTTCGTGGTTTTAAAAAAATCTTAGTATAATGTATAAAGTCAAATAATGAAAAACTGTTCCTAGGAGCATTGTTTGTAAAAACTAAAAACTGGAAACAATGAAAATATAAATGTGGTTATAATGCAAAACTATACAGCAATATGTGAGCATACACAACATTATAGATGATTCTCACAAACAATGTTGAGTGGAAAAAGTGAGGTCCAAGGGATAAAGTTCATTTTAAGTTCCAAAACAGGCCAAATTAACCTATGCTGTCAATATTCAGGATAGTTGTTTATTTTCGGGAAAGAGGAAGTGGTGATTGGCAGAAACAAAAAGGGAGCTTGGGGTTCTGTTAATGTTCTATTTCCTGACTTGGGATTTGGTCAGAATGTGTTCCCCTTGTCAAAATTCATAAAATCATTGCTCTATATACTTAAAATGTATGTACTTTAGTCAGTATAAACTATGCTTAAATGGAAAGTTTATTTTATAATGTAAAAGATACCTCCAGCTGAGCACGTGGCTCACGCCTATAAGTAAACCCAGCACTTTGGGAGGTTGAGGCAGGCAGATCGCTTGAGCCCAGGAGGTGGAGACTGGCCTGGGCCACATGGCAAAACCCCACCTCTACAAGTAAAAAATTAGTTGGGCGTGGAGGTGTGTGCCTGTGGTCCCAGCTACTCAGGAGGCTGAGGTGGGTGAGCTGAGCTGAAATCATGCCACTGCATTCCATCCTGGGTGACAGAGCGAGACCCTGTCTCAATAAATAAATAAATAAATAAATAGTACTTCCAACTTTCCAAGGCACCCTAACCTCTAGTCTTTTTTTTTCTTCCCCCCCCCCCTTTTGTGGAGAACGGGGTCTTGCTGTATTGCCCAGGCAGCTCTCAAACTCCTGGGCTCAAGCTTTCCTCCCGCCTCTGCCTCCCTAAATGCTGGGATGAAAGGCATGAGTCACTGCACCCGGTCTAGCCTCTAGGCTTAATTTCCAGAGGTAAAAAATATATTAACAATGCATTATCCAGCCGGGCGCGGTGGCTCATGCCTGTAATCCCAGCACTCTGGGAGGCCAAGGCGGATGGATCATGAGGTCAGGAGATTGAGACTACCCTGGCTAACAGGGTGAATCCCCGTCTCTACTAAAAAATACAAAAAAAAATTAGCCAGGCGTGGTGGCAGGCACCTGTAGTCCCAGCTACTTGGGAGGCTGAGGCAAGAGAATGGCGTGAACCCAGGAGGCGGAGCTTGCAGTGAGCCAAGATTGCGCCACTGCCCTCCAGCCTGGGCAACAGAATGAGACTCCATCTCAAAAAAAAAAAGAAAACAAAGAAAGAAAAAAGAAAAGAAAAGGAAAGAAAGCAAACCTCTCAAAATAATCCTTTGCAGTGAAGTTCAACTTTGTACTCCTTAAGATGATGGCTGGTGCATAGTTCTTTGGGGGTCCAATTTAGCATTTTTAGTAGAGAAATGTACTTCCATACACTTCATTCTTCAAAATTAATAACATATTTCTTTTACTCTTCCAGAGATGATGGAAAGAATGCTGAATTGTATAAACAATGCCAGCACTGTCCTATAAAACAATGAACCAGTATCCTTCAAGATACCCAGTGACTCAAGATTAAAGCATAATATATTGGCATTAGAAGAAAATGTAGACATCACGAAGTAGTATTTACTGCATTTTGTCTGCCATCATCTGTTCCTCATTCTCTTGATAGCAACACCTTGATTTTCCTTTGGAGAAACGCCCTCTTCCCTATTCTGAGTCCCTGTGTTTCTTTTATTTATTTATTTTTTTTGAGACGGAGTCTTGCTCTGTCACCCAGGCTGGAGTGCAGTGGCGCAATCTCAGCTCACTGCAAGCTCCACCTCCCGGGTTCATGCCATTCTCCTGCCTCAACCTCCCGAGTAGCTGGGACTACAGGCGCCCGCCACCATGCCCGACTAATTTTTTGTATTTTTTAGTAGAGACGGGGTTTCACCGTGTTAGCCAGGATGGTCTCCATCTCCTGACCTCGTGATCCGCCCGCCTCGTTCTCCCAAAGTGCTGGGATTACAGGCATGAGCCACCGCGCCGGGCGGAGTCCCTGTGTTTCAAATGAAACACTTCACCCCCATCCTAGGTCCAGGAGTGGACATATGACCCAGGAACGAACAATCAACATATCCCATTTCCCTGGATCTAATGATTATTCCAAAGATACGCACATGTTCCTCCCCAGGCCAAGGAGGAGCAACTGCGGAACATTTTGCTAGAATCATTGAGAAAAAGATGTTTTCTTTGCATTGGAGTTATTAAATAATAAGAATATAATTTAGAGTTGTGAAAGGCAAGCACATGAAAGCCTATTTAACATGATAAGGACTGGACAGAGTCTCAATGATTTCATGTAGGTCCTGAATCCAAATGCATCCAGAAATAGTGCTATTACAGACTAGATTCTGCCCCCTCAAAATTCATATGTTGAAGCACAAACCCCCAATGTGAGTGCACTTGGAGACAGAGCCTTTAAAGAGGTCATACTGGGTGCGGTGACTCACGCCTGTAATCCCAACACTTTAGAAGACTAAGGCGGGTGGATCACCTGAGGTCAGGAGTTTGAGACCAGACTGGCCAACACGGCGAAACCCTGTCTGTACTAAAAAACAAACAATACAGCTGGCGCAGTGGCTCATGCCTGTAATCCCAACGCTTTGGGAGGCCGAGGTGGGCAGATTACTTGAAGTAGAGTTCGAGACCAGCCTGGCCAGCATGGTGAAACCCCATCTCTACTAAAAATACAAAAAAATTTAGTTGGGCATGGTGGCACATGCCTGTAGTCCCAGCTACCTGGGAGGCTGAGGCAGGAGAATGGCATGAACCCGGAAAGTGGAGGCTGCAGTGAGTTGAGATCACGCCATTGCACTCCAGCCTGGGCGACAGAGCAAGACTCTGTGTCAAAAAGAAAACAACAAAAATTAGCCAGGTGTGGTGGCGTACTCTGTTGTCTCAGCTATTCAGGAGGCTGAGGCACAAGAATCACTTGAACCCAGGAGGCGGAGGCTGCAGTAAGCTGCGATTGCAGTACTGTACTCCAGCCTGGGTAACAGAGTAAGACACCGTCACACACACACACACACACACACACACACACACACAAAAAAAATAATAATAATAATAATAGTGAGGCCAAGCACAGTGGCTCATGCCTGTAATCCCAGCACTTCGGGAGGCTGAGGCAGGTGGATCACGAGGTCAGTACATTGAGACCATCCTGGCTAACTTGGTGAAACCCTGTTTCTACTAAAAATACAAAAAATTAGCCAGGCATGGTGGCACACACCTGTAGTCCCAGCTACTCTGGAGGCTGAGGCAGGAGAATCGCTTGAACCCAGGAGGTGGAGGTTGCAGTGAGCTAAGATTGCACCACTGCACTCCAGCCTGGGCAACAGAGCGAGACTCCGTCTCAAAGAAATAAAAAAATAATAACAGCCCCTAAAATGTGGAATTGGCTAATTGAGGTGAGGTATAAGGTAGTGAGAAGTTCCCCACTCCCCAGTTAGGAATGATTAGCAATTACTGGTTTTTGGTAGAAAAATGCCTGGCTAGATTGCTGCCGATTTTATATTAGGACTCTTCATGTATTAAACAATAACAAGGCTGGACGTGAGCCACACTTTGTTTGAACCTAGCTAATCCAAAAACAGAAAATATAAAAAACACAGTTTTGCCTATGGTTAATAATCCAAGATGGCCAAGAATCAGTTCTGGCTTTCCGGGATTAGAATGTCAAAATTCTATACCCAAAAATAAAGTGAACGCTAAGGAGGCCAGGATACTGATATCCACAGATCACTCCCAGTTACTTCCTGTTATTCATGCCCTGGATGACAAAGGGGACAATTGTTCTCATTACAAAGAACCAGTCAAAAGAATGTAGCCAGAAAAGAAGCAACTGTCTCACTCTGCCTCTCCACTTCGGATAGGGCCATGATAGAAGTCAACAAGCTACAATGTACTGGATGGTCCAAGCACCAAAGTTTGTTTTAAAAAACAAGATAAAAATAATTCTGGTTTTGGTTATAAGCTTGGGGAATGTGAATAGAAAACAAAAAAGTACTAACATTATACATAAGTTGTATTGCTTTAGAAACCCTAAGCCTGGTCAGGCGCAATGGCTCACTCCTGTAATCCCAGCACTTTGGGAGGCTGAAGTGGGTGGATCACCTGAGGTCGGGAGTTCAAGACCAGGCTGACCAACATGGAGAAACCCCTTCTCTATTGAAAATACAAAATTAGCTGGGCGTGGTAGTGCATGCCTGTAATTCTAGCTACTTGGGAGGAGGCTGAGGCAGAAGAATCGCTTGAACCTGGGAGGTGGAGGTTGCAGTGAGCCGAGATCGCGCCATTGCATTCCAGTCTGGGCAGCAAGAGCGAAACTCCCTTTAAAAAAAAAAAACAAAAAACACCCGGAGCCTAAAAAAGAGGGGAACTCTATTCTAATGGCCGCCTCAAACCTTTCTCTTTTTTTTAATATGGAATGCTGGAATGCTTCACGAATGTGTACGTAATCCACGCAGAGGGACCATGCTAATCATCTCTGTGTGGTTCCAATTTTAGTATAAGTGCTGTTGAAGCAAGCGTTCTTTCTTCTCTTTTGAAAACGGTAGTTTTTTACTGTGGTAATCCTGTTTTCCTTTCATTTTTGTGCAATAGATGTTTCAGGATGATCAAATATATTATTTAGCTATAAGTTCCAAAATCATGAGGCCTTTTAGAATAGTGCTATTCAAAGACTATAAAGCTATGTTGCACTTTTGCAACTATAGACATATATGTGATACTTCTGAGAATTTTTATTTAAGCCAAATAAAATAAAGCAAAACACCATTATCTCTTGAACGTTGTCATTGTCACTGTATGTTTTCATAGCCAAGCCAAAATTCTTTCAGAGAGGAAAGATAGTATTTCATACACAGGTGAGAAAATTATGGATGACTAGTACAGATTAACTAAATTATGCAAAGGCATGTATCGAGGTAATGACACAATAAAGACAGGAATTCGGGGCTTTCTCTGTTTTCATTCAGGGGCAAGAAAAGACTAGGCAGCAAAGCTGGGCATGGTGTTTCACACCTGTAATCTCAACACTTTGGGAGGCTGAGACGGGAGGATCACTTGAACCCAGGAGTTTTAGATCAGCTTGGGCAACATAGTGAGACCTCCATCTCTACTGAAAATCAAAAATCAGCTGGGCATGATGGCATGTGCCTATAGTCCCAGCTACTAGGGAGGCTGAGGTAGAAGAACTGCTTGAGCCCAGGAGGTTGAGGCTGCAGTGAGCCTTAATCGTGCCACTACCCTCCAGCCTGAGTGACAGAGTGAGGCTCTGTCTCAAAAAAAAGAGACCAGGCGGCAGTTACTGACACCCTACCTTACTACCCATCTCTGGGCAGTATCTCTTATTAGCCTATCTTTGAATTTTTATTAGGGCGACACCAGCAACAGTCCCATACTCCTAATCCAGGTAAGGGGAGAGAGAGCTGCAGCCAGAAACAAGGAGGGAAGGGATGAAGATGGAAAAGAGAGAAAAAAATGAATGCCAACTAGTCTTCCTCTCCTCACTTTGGTAGTGATAAACTCTTGCTCACTCCCTTTGTGCACTCTGGTAGAGAAGCAGCACATTCTATTTAGTTATGCCTCTGTTAGCGTGGTGAGTGTTATTTAATTGCAGAAAACAAGTTGGAGATAAGAGTGAGATTCAGGAAGGAAATTAGTCTCCTTTCTTTTCAAAAATGGTACAAAAATAACAACAACAAAACCATACTTAAGGAAGGAAGTAGATGGAACACGATAATATGGAGAACCATTATTCCTTCCCAGGTTAGGCAGGAGAGCTAGGATCTAGTCCTATCTGGCCACACAAAACACATGGTTCGAACTTTTTGGAGTTCCGTTTCCTCATCTGAAAAGGCAGGGGGGTTGGAAGGTTCAAATTTTGTATTAAGATACTTTGAAGAAGTAATAACTATTTTTCATGAAAGTTAAAGGGAGGATATAAAAAGAAACTAAGATTTATCAACACTTATCTTGTGCCAGGTAATTAGCACTAGGATTTTTAAAGCACAGGCTCAA
>NW_012104065.1:594491-597007 GCF_000951045.1 Mandrillus leucophaeus
AAAATACAAAATTAGCTGGGCGTGGTAGTGCATGCCTGTAATTCTAGCTACTTGGGAGGAGGCTGAGGCAGAAGAATCGCTTGAACCTGGGAGGTGGAGGTTGCAGTGAGCCGAGATCGCGCCATTGCATTCCAGTCTGGGCAGCAAGAGCGAAACTCCCTTTAAAAAAAAAAAACAAAAAACACCCGGAGCCTAAAAAAGAGGGGAACTCTATTCTAATGGCCGCCTCAAACCTTTCTCTTTTTTTTAATATGGAATGCTGGAATGCTTCACGAATGTGTACGTAATCCACGCAGAGGGACCATGCTAATCATCTCTGTGTGGTTCCAATTTTAGTATAAGTGCTGTTGAAGCAAGCGTTCTTTCTTCTCTTTTGAAAACGGTAGTTTTTTACTGTGGTAATCCTGTTTTCCTTTCATTTTTGTGCAATAGATGTTTCAGGATGATCAAATATATTATTTAGCTATAAGTTCCAAAATCATGAGGCCTTTTAGAATAGTGCTATTCAAAGACTATAAAGCTATGTTGCACTTTTGCAACTATAGACATATATGTGATACTTCTGAGAATTTTTATTTAAGCCAAATAAAATAAAGCAAAACACCATTATCTCTTGAACGTTGTCATTGTCACTGTATGTTTTCATAGCCAAGCCAAAATTCTTTCAGAGAGGAAAGATAGTATTTCATACACAGGTGAGAAAATTATGGATGACTAGTACAGATTAACTAAATTATGCAAAGGCATGTATCGAGGTAATGACACAATAAAGACAGGAATTCGGGGCTTTCTCTGTTTTCATTCAGGGGCAAGAAAAGACTAGGCAGCAAAGCTGGGCATGGTGTTTCACACCTGTAATCTCAACACTTTGGGAGGCTGAGACGGGAGGATCACTTGAACCCAGGAGTTTTAGATCAGCTTGGGCAACATAGTGAGACCTCCATCTCTACTGAAAATCAAAAATCAGCTGGGCATGATGGCATGTGCCTATAGTCCCAGCTACTAGGGAGGCTGAGGTAGAAGAACTGCTTGAGCCCAGGAGGTTGAGGCTGCAGTGAGCCTTAATCGTGCCACTACCCTCCAGCCTGAGTGACAGAGTGAGGCTCTGTCTCAAAAAAAAGAGACCAGGCGGCAGTTACTGACACCCTACCTTACTACCCATCTCTGGGCAGTATCTCTTATTAGCCTATCTTTGAATTTTTATTAGGGCGACACCAGCAACAGTCCCATACTCCTAATCCAGGTAAGGGGAGAGAGAGCTGCAGCCAGAAACAAGGAGGGAAGGGATGAAGATGGAAAAGAGAGAAAAAAATGAATGCCAACTAGTCTTCCTCTCCTCACTTTGGTAGTGATAAACTCTTGCTCACTCCCTTTGTGCACTCTGGTAGAGAAGCAGCACATTCTATTTAGTTATGCCTCTGTTAGCGTGGTGAGTGTTATTTAATTGCAGAAAACAAGTTGGAGATAAGAGTGAGATTCAGGAAGGAAATTAGTCTCCTTTCTTTTCAAAAATGGTACAAAAATAACAACAACAAAACCATACTTAAGGAAGGAAGTAGATGGAACACGATAATATGGAGAACCATTATTCCTTCCCAGGTTAGGCAGGAGAGCTAGGATCTAGTCCTATCTGGCCACACAAAACACATGGTTCGAACTTTTTGGAGTTCCGTTTCCTCATCTGAAAAGGCAGGGGGGTTGGAAGGTTCAAATTTTGTATTAAGATACTTTGAAGAAGTAATAACTATTTTTCATGAAAGTTAAAGGGAGGATATAAAAAGAAACTAAGATTTATCAACACTTATCTTGTGCCAGGTAATTAGCACTAGGATTTTTAAAGCACAGGCTCAAACATCCTGGGTTTGTTTGTGTTCTGCCTTCTACTAGCTGTGTGACCTGGGGCAAGTTACCTAACTTCTCTGTGTCTCCTTGTCCCCAGCAGAAAATGGGAACAATGGGCCAGGCACAGTGGCTCACGCCTGTAATCCCAGCACTTTGGGAGGCTGAGGCAAGAGGATCACTTGAGTCCAGGAGTTCAAAACCAGCCTGGGCAACATAGCAAGACTTCATCTCTACTAAAAATTTAAAAGTTAGCCGGAAGCAGTGGTACAAGCCTGTACTCCGAGCTACACTGGAAGCTGAGGCAGGAAGATCACTTGAGCCGCAGAGTTCCAGGCCACAGTGAGCTATGACTGCACCACTATACTCCAGCCTGAGCAACAGAGAGAGATCCTACCTACAAAAAATAAAAATAAAATGGGAACAATGGTACCTTCTCCAAAGGGTGGCTATGAGGATGATGGTTTATATATACAATGTGGTTTATACATACTATATATACATATATATCATAACAGCAAACTGGCACAAAGTATTGCTCTGTAATTGCTATTATAATTATTACAACTTGCCGGGCGCGGGGGCTCACGCCTGTAATACCAGCATTTTGGGAGGCTGAGGTGGGAGATCATGAGGCCAGGAGCTTGAGACCATCCTGGATAACACGGTGAAACTCC
>NW_012104065.1:599942-611769 GCF_000951045.1 Mandrillus leucophaeus
TGTGTGTGTGTGTGTGTGTGTGTGATGAAGTTTTGCTCTTGTTGCCCAGGCTGGAGTGCAATGGCATGATCTCGGCTCACTGCAACCTCCACCTCCCAGGTTCAAGCAATTATCCTGTCTCAGTCTCCTGAGTAGCTGGGATTACAGGCGCCTGCCACCACCCCTGGCTAATTTTTGTATTTTCAGTAGAGACGAGGGTTTCTCCATGTTGGCCAGGCTGGTCTTGAACTCCTGACTTTCAGGTGATCCACCTGCCTCGGCCTCCCAAAGTGCTGGGATTACAGGCATGATCCACTGGGCCTGGCTGCCAGGATACTTTCTTAAAGGAGGAATTGGTAAATTCTTTCCCTGTGGTGATAGGGACAGTTTTGATAAAGGTGGGAAGGGGAGAACCATGTGCATGACTCCAGACTCAGAAACCAAAACCCAAGTTGAATTCCATCTCAGAGTAAAATCAAGTACTACAGATGAGAAAACACAGACTCTTAAGAATTATAGGACCAGCGTGTCTTCTCTTAGGGGATAAAAGCTGTTTGACAGCGTCTGCAACAAGTGGTTCACAGACACGTCCATCATCTACTTCCTCAACAAGCAGGAACTGTTCGAGGAGAAGATCACACACAACCCCTGACCATCTGCTTCCCTGAGTACACAGGGGCCAACAAGTATGATGAGGCAGCCAGCTGCATCCAGAGTAAGTTTGAGGACCTGAATAAGCACAAAGACACCAAGGAGATCTACACACACTTCACATGTGCCACCGATACCAAGAACATAGTTCGTGTTTGATGTCATCACCGATGTGATCATCAAGAACAACCTGAAGGACTGTGGCCTCTTCCGAGGGGCAGTGAGACCTGACGGGATGGGCCACCACCAACTCTGTACCCCGCAAACCCTGAGGAAGATGGGGCAAGAAGACCATGCTCCCCGCCTGTTCTGCAGCCATTTTTCTCTTTCCTTTGTTCTCAGCTCCCCCTGTCCCCTCAGCTCCAGACATAGGGGAGGGATTGCCACAGGCCTCCCTGTTTGAACCCTGCCCTTGTCTGAGGTGCTGGTAATGGCCATGGTACTCCCTTTCTGGGCATCTGTTCTGGTACCCCCCAGAAGTTGTGAAGATTCCATTCTACTTAGTAGCTCTCATTATGTAAAGAGAAATCTTGAAATAAATCAGTTGTTCCTGAAAGTTCACAAGAGTAAGAAAATAGACTGAGTCTTGCTGGCCGGGCCCAGTGGCTTACGCCTGTAATCCCAGCACTTTGGGAGGCCAAGGCGGGCGGATCACGAGGTCAGGAGATCAAGACCATCCTGGCTAACACGTTGAAATCCCGTCTCTACTAAAAATACAAAAAAACAATAGCCAGGCATGCTGGCGGGAGCCTGTAGTCCCAGCTGCTGGGGAGGCTGAGGCAGGAGAATGGCGCGAACCCGGGAGGTGGAGCTTGCAGTGAGCCGAGTTCGCGCCACTGCACTCCAGCCTGGGAGACACAGCAAGACTCCGTCTCAACAAAAAAAAAAAAAAGAAAGAAAGAAAAGAAAACAGACTGAGTCTTAAAAGAACTACATGGTATAAAAGAAGAATCCAGAAAGTAGTAGACTGGGACCAGAGAAATAATATTTGAATTTAACTCATCTGTTCAACAAATATTTGCTCCTTGCTAACATTTTGCCAGGTCCTGTGCTTGTTATACAGTTTTGACCAGATAGACATGGCCTTAGGGGACTTGAAAAGCTAGTTGCCAGTGAAGGGGGAGAGTCAATATACAAGAAAACAAATGTATGTAATTGTAAGTTACAATGGTACTATAACAGAAAAAAAGAGGTTGCCATGTAAGACGATAAGAAGATACAAGAATTTACTTTGGACCAAGCGTTCAGGAAGGCCTCTGAGGAAGGCAAATCTTGACCAGAGGGTAGGAGGAACTCAGGGGACAGTGAAAGGAGGAAGGAATATCGGCGGGGCAGGGGTGGGGAGATTTCAAGCACGTGGAGTGAAAAATGCTAAGATCCTAAACTAAAAGCAACTCTAAGAATCAGAGGGCCAGTTTGGATGGCTTGACCTCTACCCCTCTTGAATCCCCTTTGATACCAAACATTTTGGAAAATCCCATGTAGCATATACTGCATGCCTTCCCACAATCATTTATGACTCTTAAATCTCACAAAAACAAATTCAACTGATGAATTCACATCTTTTTAACATACATTTTGAAGATTATCTTAGCCCAAACCTGCACCCACATCCTTCTTAGCGTACTGACTCACTAGACAAAGCCAACTCCTCCCCTCCTGCATATAAAAATAGCTTTTCCAGATCTACTGTTGTAATTGGTTTTTTTCCAGGGCTTTATGCTCTACTGAAACTAAACACTTAAATGAGCAATTTCACTCTAGTTTTAAGCTCAGGGGAAATGACAACGGTTTTGTTTCTGTTTTGAGACTTTGGGGCAAATTTTAAATCGTTAATATATAATTAATCCTATGTAACATCATAGAAGCAAAACATGTGATTCCTTTTTCAGTACATTGCACACATAAAATGAACACGAAACCAGGTTTGGAGAGTGATTCTTAGTAACGTAGCCTTGCATTTGTGCTTCGACATAAAATGGAGACATTCTCAAGAGGCCTTGGGACATGGTGACATGTTGCGCAGTTTGGCCAGCAGAGGGAGACCAGAGAGTCGTGAAGCTCCCAACGAAGCCACACCCAGATTAGGGTTGCTTATTATCTGTCTCTTCTCTGAATTTTCAAAAAACACAAAAAGAAAATGAGACATTCTTGAAACAAAGCCCCTTTTTTATTGAAGCAAAATCCGCATAACATAAAACTAGCCCTTTTAAAGGGTGCAATTAAGTGGCATTTACCTCATTCACAGTGTTATGGAACCGTCACCTCTATCTAGTTCCAAAACGTAAGAAATGCTTAAATTTTCTATAAAGAGAACTTGCAAAAGCCCAGGCCTGTTGTATCCTCCTTATTTCGTCACATTCCCAGTTTTGTGTCCACCGGCATTCTGTCAGGAATTGTCCCCATGCGTTCCCCCAACAGCCTTCGTCACTGTACAATTCATAGACTCGGATTCAGGGTTACAATTACAGGTTCGAAAACCAAAAACATCCCAATCCTTTAGTTCTTCCTCTAGGAATTGCACAGTTGCAATAGACAAGCCAGTATAGGTGACTTTTAAAAATTCTATACATACTATGTTTGTCACTTCTCAGCAAAGGAATGAATAAATTGTTTTAATTTAAATATGGTTACAAAACGGAAATGAACAATGTACTACACCAAAGCCCTTCAGTCTTTGATGGGAAATTTAAAGTTATTCCCATCCAGAGTGAAAATTAAAGTTATTTCTAGGTTGGGATGCGAGCCAAGATTTTAAGGGCACCATGTCAACTGGTTAGATAACAACTTTGAGGAAAGCAGAACTTAATGTAATAAAAGCAGAAGGTTTACAATCTAAATCCACTTTTTTATTAAAGAATTTAATCTGCTTTATGGGGTCTTGGCCCAGGGAAGGGTAAAAAAAAAGAAATGCCAAACTGGAGAGGCCGGGGGAGGGGAATGGCTGTAGATGACTCTGGGAAAACAGGAGGGAGGGAAACTGAAGCGCGAATGAGGCCGGATCCGCCCTAACAAAGAGGCAGAAACTGTGTCTCAACAGCCACTAAATCCAGTTCAGGGCGGTTTGAGCCAGTTTCTGAGCTGGATTGAGAACAACAGCCTCGGCAGAGACTTCACTAGGGTGAAACAGAAAATCTAGCATGGACTTCACAGAAAGAACTGGATTTGGCCTGGACTCGCTGGAGCCTAAAGCTGCTTCCTGTAGTGGCAAAGTCAGATAAAATATAAGGCCTGGAGCATGGACAGTGGCCTCTTCCAGAAAGAGAAATCACACAGCACTGTCTCTGTGCCATAATCCAGTCCGCATTTTCTGTCTTGCTGCTCCTAATTGTGGCTGGTAAGGGAAAAAGGGCCTCAGGGTATCAGTTTTCAGAGAAAGCTGGCTGCAATGTTGGGGGAGGGGAAGATTATGTGTCTCCCGTAGTTTAATGTGTGTGCCTGGTGAGGGGGAGGGGGGGAAATGTGCGAGAGGGTCTGAAGGAGAGGGAACAGCACTTCACACCCTGCAGTTCACACCACCTTTCCAACAGCTTTGCTGCATTATTGCACAACCTCAAAATACACCGAACATAGGCTTTGTGGGAGCGCCCCACATACAAGTGGCACTTGTACAAGTAATTATCAGACCTCCTTCAGCCCTATGCATGAAATGGCAGTAGCCATACCCAATACTGTCAACATTCTCTTTTCACCTGCGTCCAGAAATACATACAAGCCGTACATGCCTTTCTCAACTGAGAGACACAGCAGTATTAGGTAACAATGGAATGATAATCCTGTCCTCCGCTCCCTTCCCCCAAGTGCCAGAAGCTCCCAAGATCTGATCAGTCCCACCCTGAAATGGCTCCTCTAACACTGTCTAGTAGACTGAACCGTGGCCTGCAGCTGTGGAGGGTGTGCACTGCCTGCGGCCAAGTTTGGCTCAGAACCTTCCCGAACCAGTACAGCCCTTCCCCACCAAAAATTCCTAGGAGTTCTACACAAAGTCCAGGTCGGCCTGGTGGGACAATGTGTGTGTGTAAATTCCCTCTCCCCTAAGTGTCCAAAGATGTTTAGAATCTTCCAGAGGCACTAATTAAGTGCCTCCAGACCCAGGGCTTCTCTGACTGGAAGTCAGCCCTGGTGCGGGCTGGGGGGCAGGGCATGGAGCTTACAGCTCTCCCATGCACAGGCTCAATTACAAGCAGGGCTGTAGGTTTCAGAAATACTCCTAAGAGACTGGGGAAGTGAAAAGGAAGAAGGTCAGCTGAAAGATGTGAAAATGCTATTTTATTCCTTTACCATAGATACATAGATGGAAAATTGGAACACAATCCACTCTGCATTATTAATGTGCGAAAATCAAACACACGAAACATGTTGCTGACATTTTCTATTTAATGTTTATTACACAAGTAAGTAACTCATGAAGCTCTTCTACATCTATTTCACTCACTATTAAACCTGGACTGCTGGGGATTCTGCTAGGTCTTTCTTTTAGGATTTGTTTCTTTTTTGGTAGGGGACAATGAATTGCCCCACATGAAGATGCAGTAGGCTGGAGAGGATAACAGTAATAACCGCCGGGTGCCGTGGCTCACGCCTGTAATCCCAGAATTTTGGGAGTTCAAGGCGGGCGGATTGCCTGAGGTCAGGAGTTTGAGACCAGTCTGGCCAACATGGTGAAACCCCGTCTCTACTAAAAAAAATACAAAAACTAGCTGGGCGTGGTGGTGTTCGCCTGTAATCCCAGCTACTCGGGAGGTTGAGGCAGGGGAATTGCTTGAACCAGGGAGGCAGAGGTTGCAGTGAGCCGAGATTGCACCACAGCACTCCAGCCTGGGCGACAGAGTGAGACTCCATCTCAAAAAAATTAAAACAAAAATAAATTTTTTTAAAAAAAACAGTAATAACCATAATACTGAGAGCTCACTATAAACCAGGCAGTACCAAGTGTTTCATATCTTAAATTATAACACACACACCGTACATTTCCGAGTTAGGAATTAATGTCCCCATTTCAGAGATGAGGAAAATGAAGTTTGGAATGATTTGGTACTTTACCAACGTTACACATCTCTAATGTGGCAGGCAAAGATTCTGGCTCCAAAATCCATACATCTAAGCTGATGCTATACCCGCCACCTCACTGGCAACGGGTTATAAACCCTTTTTCAGATCTTACTACGTGTCAGCCTACTTCCGGCTGGGGGAAGATGGTCATAGCGAGAGGGGAAGAATTGGTTCAGTGATGAGAACATGGTTGGTTCCTGCCTTCAACAAGCTTTCAATCTAATGACTGTTTTTTTCAAGGACAATTCAGAACAGTCTGACAGGGATTTTTTTTTTTTTTTTTCCCCTGCCTTTCGGCCTCAGAGGCCATCTGGGAAAAAGAGTTTAGAATTTCCCTGCCATTTCCGTGCTGTGCGGGGAGGAACATTTGAAATCGGGCCTGGCGGGGTACCAGCAGGCAGCACAAGCAAGCGGGGTGGAGAGGGGCAGGGCGAGGCCCCGGGAGCCGTCACCATGGCAACCCAGCCTGCTTTCCAGAACAATGTCTGTAACCAGGAAAACAGCTCCAGAGAGCTCGCTCTTCATAATCCCCGTGGCCTGTCGGGCCAGGGAATGCACAAGGGGGATTCTTTCTCCGTAGAGAAATGGCTCTTTACAAGGCGGGAACAAAGGGGAAACATTCGTTGTATAGATCTCTCTTTGTTATCTGGCTGAAATAAAATCAACAAAGTGCAATTACTTAGTTCCTCTCCACTCTTCACAGGAAATGAACGCTGTATTGCTAGGCAAGGTTCCTTTTTCTGAATAATATTTGCTGTAATTTTTCTTTTATCCCCATTTTATAGATGAGAGATTAGTAAGCATGAATGAACTTGACCTCTGCAAAACTATAATTTGAAAACCAGGGCGTCTTTTAGAAGGCTTTGTGAAGGAGGCCCCGCCTTTGCCTTCTTTGTGATAAACCTACCAGATAATGTGAAGAGAGTTGGTGTCCACGTGCTCGGGGCCTTGGGAGCCACCAGCGCTGGCTGGACTCAGCCGCTGCGCTCTGTTCCCTGCGCTCGCCCCTCCCCCGCACCCGCAAACGCAGCCAGGAGGAAGAGGCGAGGAGGAATGCAGGAGGCATTCCAGCCCCACCCCCGCAAGCCTCCTCCAGCGCGTTCTGAAACTACTGCTAAGTGGGCTGCAAGGAAGACAGTGAACCAGCTGGTGACTGTACTCCTCCAGGCTTTCACATGATCTACAGCCTGACTACACCCTGCGCATTGAAGGTTGTCCCTTGTTCCCTCTGAGCTAGGGTGTGACAGCCCTTAAAGATGAGGGTAGCATCGCGGTAGTCAGTCCACACCTGCAAAACCAGGAACAACAGCAGTTACTGTATGCCTAACAACCGACGATTTTCCATAAATGTCCACACTTACAAATAATGTCATTTTAAAATAGTTACGTAAACCAGAAAGGTTAAGAGTTCAGCTACCTCGTGGCAATAAAAGTTCTGCTCTCTGTGTCTGGGTGTCCCTGAGGAGGCCAATCCATGACAAAATCGGAAAAGCCAAAAGAACTAGACCTACACCTTTGCGTCAGTCCCTTTGTGCAGTGATGAAGGAGGGAGGACCCCTCATGACTGGGGAAGTCACGGGTGCCACACTTTCCAGTCTACGCTAGAGATTTTGTTGTTCTAAGGTCACTTGGTGATAGGAAATGCGGTCCCTGCCCATCTTCCACCCCCAGGGACTAAGTTGAGAACCACTGCCAGAGAAGCCTTGGAAGGAGTTAATTGGATGAACTATCGATATTAAATTAAGGCCTAAATATGTTGTCCATCCCACAGACATTTTTTTTTTTTTTTTTGACGGAGTTTCGCTCAGTCACCAGGCTGGAGTGCAGTGGCACGATCTCGGCTCACTGCAACCTCTGCCTCCCGGGTTCAAGTGATTCTCCTGCCTCAGCCTCCCAAGTAGCCGGGACTACAGGCACCCGCCATCACGCCCGGCTGATTTTTTTTGTATTTTTAGTAGAGACGGGGTTTCACCATATTGGTCAGGCTGGTCTTGAACTCCGGACCTCGTGATCCACCCGCGTCGGTTTCCCAAAGTGCTGGGATTACAGGCGTGAGCCACTGCACCCGGCCAGAAAAACAGACTTCATTCCAGATGTATTAACAAACAGGTCAGCTACCAGTCAGAAATAAAAGAACTCAAACGCTAAGACAAAGCAAGGAGTCTGAAGTCCACTAGGTCAATAGCTTTTCAGGACCTGAAACAGGTGGACTAGCCCAGCAGGAGAATTGATGTTTCCTTACCCAGAAGCGTCCAAGCATCCCATCAGGATAACAACTAAGCCATGAGGAAGAAAACCCTGAGAAAAGGTGAGCTATTGACATGCAGATTTCAACATCCAAAGCACTTTAAAATTTCAACATATTATTTATAACTTTAGAATTATTAGCAAAACTACACATTATTGGACCTAATATGAGAAGAGTAATCATCAGATACATGATCATGAGTCAGCACTAATGTTTTCACTAAAGTTTTCAAGTAGTCTGCTAAGACCTGTTCACACATGCTAGGCTAAAATCTAGCAGCAATTAAGCTAGGACTTATCCCAGTACCATATACCCTAACATCCAATCTATTTAACCACTTCAACTCTTTTTTTTTTTTTTTTTTTTGAGGTAGAGTCTCACTCTGTTGCCCAGCCTGGAGTGCAGTCCCATGATCTCGGCTCACTGTAAGTTCTGCCTCCCGAGTTCACCCCATTCTCCTGCCTCAGCCTCCTGAACAGCTGGGACTACAGGCGCCTGCCACCACACCCGGCTAATTTTTTGTAGTTTTAGTAGAGACGGGGTTTCACCGTGTTAGCCAGGATGGTCTCGATCTCCTGACCTCGTGATCCGCCCGCCTCGGCCTCCCACTTCAACTCTTAAAGGGCAAAGAACAGAGAGACATTCCTTAAGAGATAGGGGACTTGCAGGGGCTGAAGTAGAGAAAGTTTGTTGTTACTGTAACATCCCAATTTCCAGTCCCTTAGTAAGCACATTTTCCAGACCCTGATTTTCTTTTCTTTGTTTCTTTTCTCTTTTTTTTTTTTTTTTTTCCTTGAAACAGGATCTGGCTCTGTTGCCCAGGCTGGAGTGCAGTGGTGTAATCACAACTCACTGTAGTTGCCTCTCAGGCTTATGCAATCCTCCCACCTCATCCTCCACAGTAGCTGGGACTACAGGCATGCGCCACCATGCCTGGCTAATTTTTCTATTTTTTGGGTAGAGACAGGGTCTGGCCATGTTGCTCAGATGGTCTCGAACTCCTGACTCAAGCTCTCTACCCACTTCAGCCTCTCAAAGTGCTGGGATGACAAGCGTGAGCCACCACACCCGGATCCAAACCCTGATTTTCCCTTGCTGGTACTCATCAGTGATGTTAAAATATTTCAGTTTTCGGACCGGGTACGGTGGTTCACGCCTGTAATCCCAGCACTTTGGGTGGCTAAGGCAGGGGGATCACGAGCTCAGGAGTTTGAGACCAGCCTGGCCAATATGGTGAAACCCCGTCTCTACTAAAAACTACAAAAATTGGTCGGGCGTGGTGGCACACACCTGTAGACCCAGCTACTCAGGAGGCTGAGGCAGGAATCACTTGAACCCAGGAGGCAGAAGTTGTAGTGAGCCGAGATTGTGCCACTACACTCCAGCCTGGGTGACAGAGTGAGACTGTCTCAAAAAAGGAAAAAAAAAAAAAATCCGTTTCTGGTCACAGTGTAATATTGTGTTACCTGACTTCTTTGAAATTAGACCTTCTGTCAATAAGGTAAAAGAGGAGGTAATATGATATGTGTAACTTCCAGGAAAAAACTTTAAGATCTAATAAACAATGTGTTACTGTTGGAGAGATCAAGGAAGCAAGTGTTGAGCTGAAACCTCTTTCAGCCAAGGTCTCCTTGCCAAGGCACATTAGACATGCAGTAACAGAAAGAAACAACCTTTGGTGTGTTAAGCCATTGAGAGAATTGGTGGATATTTGTTATACAGTACAACCTAGATTATCTTGATTAGTCACCTGTCGATATCTGTTTCTGTATCCTCATTTCTTCCCATCAGAAACTGTGTCTTCTACACAGTCCTAGGCTTCAGAAGACACTGACTCCAGCTCCAGCTCCGCAGGGTAGTTCAGTATAAGAATCATGGTAATATTAATTCCCAATCACTAACTGGTTTAATACGTTTGCCAGGAAGTCTTAGCAGTTTCTCAGAGAGAGAGAGAGAGAGAGAGAGAAAGGATGCACCGTTCTCCCTCTGGATGTTTTTATGACAATTATTTTATTATCTCACAGTTCTGTGAGTCAGGAATTCAGGAGTAGCTTAGCTGGACAGTTCTGGCTCAGATTCTCACATGAGGTTCCATTCCAGACATTTGCCAGGGCTGCATTAATCTGAAGGCTTGATTGGGGTTAGGGAATATACTTCCAGGATGGCTTATATGGCTGTTGGCATAAGTTCTCAGTTTATTGCTGGCTCTTAGTAGAAGACCACAGTTACCTACCCTGTGAATCCACTCCATGGGGTTACTTGAATGTCCTCCTGTCATGGTAACTGGCTTTCCCCAGAGTGATCCCAATAAAAAGAACAGGAGGAAACCATTATATTTTATATTCTAATTTTAGGAACAACACACCATCATTTCTAATTCATTTTATTCATTAAAGGAAGTCACTAAGTCTAGCCCACATTTAAGAGGAGGGGAATTAGGCTACACTTTTGCAGGGAAGGAGGAATAGTAAGGAATTTGTGGACACGTTTTAAACCACCACAGATGTGACAGCAGGAAGTGCTGTTGCCATATTGAGTAACAAGAGGCTCTAGCCTGAGGGTAAACACTCACAGAGAGGAAAGCAGAACAGACATGGAAAGAATTTTGATGACATCACTGAGCCACTGATCTTACCATGCCTGGAACCTACACTGGACTACTTATAGTTATGTGAAAAAAACCACATTTCTTCCCTTACCATTTCAGTCTGTTTGAATGGGGCTTGCTTATATTTCCTCTAGGGAATGAAATCAACGTATCTAATCCACAATACATTTTGTAAATTCACCTAGATATCAATATATAAATGTAAACATTTGAAAAATATGATGTCCATTTCTAAATTATTTAAATTATATATGTATAAAACTGCTTATTCAATTACATATATAGTTATACGTGTGTGTGTATAAAACTGCTTACCATATGATAAAAGTTTTGTGCAATTAAAAAAAATTATTCTAATAATTTCCAAATAATTTGTTGATTTTAAAAAACCTTTGGTGTGGTCAGGCGTGGTGGCTCACACCTGTAATCCCAGCACTTTGTGGGGCCAAGGCAGGCGGATCACCTGAGGTTGGAAGTTCGAGACCAGCCTGACCAACATGGAGAAACTCCGTCTCTACTAAAAATACAAAATCAGCCAGTCCCCCAAAGTGCTGAGATTATAGGCATGAGCCATTGTGCCTAGCCACCAGATACATTTTAAATAATTCTTTTGTGCCTTAGGTTTTTCATCTGTAAAATAGGGTACGGTTGGTGATGATAATTTAAATTCACAAATGAGTTAATTGCTTTTATTTACTGATATTTATTTATTTATTTATTTTTGAGACAGAATGTGTCGCCCAGGCTGGAGTACAGTGGTGTGATCATATTTTACAGCAGCCTCAAACTCCCGGTTTAAGGGATCTCCCACCTAAGCCTCTTAAGTAACTGGGATAGCAGGCACACAACACCATGCCTGGCAAATTAAAAGAAAAAAAATTATAGGCACAGGGTCTTACTATGTTGTCCAGGTTGGTCTTGAACTCCTGAGCTCAGGCCTCCCAAAGTGCTGGGATTATAGGTCTGAGCCACTACACCTGGCTAATATCCTTTTAGAAGAGAACCATACAGAGAAGGTACTATGGAGGTGTTAATTTTTATTTTTCTTAATAAAATCAATGTTAATGTCTTCAATCAATAGTCATTCAGTGAAGGATGGGCGCAGTGGCTCACACCTGTAATCCCAACACTTTGAGAGGCCAAGGCGGGCAGATCACCTGAGGTTGGGAGTTCAAGACCAGCCTGATCAACATGGAGAAACCCCGTCTCTACTTATAACATAAAAATTAGCTGGGTGTGGTGGTACTCACCTGTAATCCCAGCTACTCGGGAGGCTGAGGCAAGAGAAT
>NW_012104065.1:613584-622455 GCF_000951045.1 Mandrillus leucophaeus
ATTTTTTTTGTATTTTTAGTAGAGACGGGGTTTCACCATATTGGTCAGGCTGGTCTTGAACTCCGGACCTCGTGATCCACCCGCGTCGGTTTCCCAAAGTGCTGGGATTACAGGCGTGAGCCACTGCACCCGGCCAGAAAAACAGACTTCATTCCAGATGTATTAACAAACAGGTCAGCTACCAGTCAGAAATAAAAGAACTCAAACGCTAAGACAAAGCAAGGAGTCTGAAGTCCACTAGGTCAATAGCTTTTCAGGACCTGAAACAGGTGGACTAGCCCAGCAGGAGAATTGATGTTTCCTTACCCAGAAGCGTCCAAGCATCCCATCAGGATAACAACTAAGCCATGAGGAAGAAAACCCTGAGAAAAGGTGAGCTATTGACATGCAGATTTCAACATCCAAAGCACTTTAAAATTTCAACATATTATTTATAACTTTAGAATTATTAGCAAAACTACACATTATTGGACCTAATATGAGAAGAGTAATCATCAGATACATGATCATGAGTCAGCACTAATGTTTTCACTAAAGTTTTCAAGTAGTCTGCTAAGACCTGTTCACACATGCTAGGCTAAAATCTAGCAGCAATTAAGCTAGGACTTATCCCAGTACCATATACCCTAACATCCAATCTATTTAACCACTTCAACTCTTTTTTTTTTTTTTTTTTTTGAGGTAGAGTCTCACTCTGTTGCCCAGCCTGGAGTGCAGTCCCATGATCTCGGCTCACTGTAAGTTCTGCCTCCCGAGTTCACCCCATTCTCCTGCCTCAGCCTCCTGAACAGCTGGGACTACAGGCGCCTGCCACCACACCCGGCTAATTTTTTGTAGTTTTAGTAGAGACGGGGTTTCACCGTGTTAGCCAGGATGG
Organism: Mandrillus leucophaeus; assembly: GCF_000951045.1. NCBI lineage: Eukaryota > Metazoa > Chordata > Mammalia > Primates > Cercopithecidae > Mandrillus > Mandrillus leucophaeus. The sequence goes on from NW_012104065.1 coordinate 614,462, forward strand.
TCTCGATCTCCTGACCTCGTGATCCGCCCGCCTCGGCCTCCCACTTCAACTCTTAAAGGGCAAAGAACAGAGAGACATTCCTTAAGAGATAGGGGACTTGCAGGGGCTGAAGTAGAGAAAGTTTGTTGTTACTGTAACATCCCAATTTCCAGTCCCTTAGTAAGCACATTTTCCAGACCCTGATTTTCTTTTCTTTGTTTCTTTTCTCTTTTTTTTTTTTTTTTTTCCTTGAAACAGGATCTGGCTCTGTTGCCCAGGCTGGAGTGCAGTGGTGTAATCACAACTCACTGTAGTTGCCTCTCAGGCTTATGCAATCCTCCCACCTCATCCTCCACAGTAGCTGGGACTACAGGCATGCGCCACCATGCCTGGCTAATTTTTCTATTTTTTGGGTAGAGACAGGGTCTGGCCATGTTGCTCAGATGGTCTCGAACTCCTGACTCAAGCTCTCTACCCACTTCAGCCTCTCAAAGTGCTGGGATGACAAGCGTGAGCCACCACACCCGGATCCAAACCCTGATTTTCCCTTGCTGGTACTCATCAGTGATGTTAAAATATTTCAGTTTTCGGACCGGGTACGGTGGTTCACGCCTGTAATCCCAGCACTTTGGGTGGCTAAGGCAGGGGGATCACGAGCTCAGGAGTTTGAGACCAGCCTGGCCAATATGGTGAAACCCCGTCTCTACTAAAAACTACAAAAATTGGTCGGGCGTGGTGGCACACACCTGTAGACCCAGCTACTCAGGAGGCTGAGGCAGGAATCACTTGAACCCAGGAGGCAGAAGTTGTAGTGAGCCGAGATTGTGCCACTACACTCCAGCCTGGGTGACAGAGTGAGACTGTCTCAAAAAAGGAAAAAAAAAAAAAATCCGTTTCTGGTCACAGTGTAATATCTGTCTCTTATACACATCTAGATGTGTATAAGAGACAGAGTCTCACTCTGTCGCCCAGGCTGGAGTGCAGTGGCAGGATCTTGGCTCACTGCAACCTCTGCCTCCCAGATTCAAGAGTTTCACCGTGTTAGCAAGGATGGTCTCAATCTGCTGACCTCGTGATCCACCTGCCTTGGCCTCCCAAAGTGCTGGGATTACAGGCGTGAGCCACCTCACTGGGCTGCTATGAATCTTAAATAGAGTAGATCAAGGTCACCAAGCCCCTTCTTGGAATATATTTGCATATCTGTGCTCAGGGAGAATGAATAATCTATGCAAATCCACTGCCAGTGGTTTTTTTCTCTAAGGCAGATATCTTCCCAAAGAAATAAGAGGGAAACTTGTTCCTTTGTATTTCAAGTAAAACAAAACAAAGAAAGATACCCTGAGATTCTACTATGGTGGAATTTTAACTGGATTTCACCAAGAAAGGATCCTATCATTCATTATGAAATTAAGGAGGATAAAAACCCACTCCTGGCATTTCAACCAGTAGAGATTTAAATAAAGAAATGAGTTAATGTTGGAAAGTCCAGAGAGGGCGAGAAGCTTACTCAATGAGTAGCAACTACTAACCATTTCTAGACTGGGGAAGCAAAAATCACTGAGCAGAGGCCAAGGGTGTGTGCAGCTAAGGCTTCTGTGAAGCCCAGCTACCTGAACTGGAGCCCAGGAGGCTGCTGTCGGAGTTCCTGTGGCTTCATCTGCCCCAGACTTCACTACTAATGTTGCCTCTGCCATCAGTGCTATTGCCGCCTCTGTTCTTTCATCACTGGTGTGTAGTGCTGGAACTGCTGGAAACAGCTGTTTTTTCAACTGCTCAAAACTAGAAAAAGAGAGTCACGATTCCCTCCCTGTTGCCTTTTAATCTCCTCCCATTGGCAGAGTCTGACCAAAAGTTTGTAATGTAGAATGCAGTTTGTAAACGTAGTTTGTAAATGTTTGTAAATGTAGAATACAGAATCTAACACACAGCAGAGCACAGAAGTGTGAGAATGAAGGTTGAAAACGTGAAAGGGAAATAAATCTTGGGGTCTCAAAAACCATTAAGCTAAGGGGAAAAGTCAAGCTGGGAACTGTTTAGGGCAAATTGCCTCCCATTGTATTCAAAGTCATCCCTCTGCTCACTGAGATAAATTCATATCTCATTGCCTACTTTGGAAAGGCTAATTAGAAACTCAAAAGAATGCAACCATTTGTCTCTTCTCTACCTATGACCTGAAAGCCTCCTCCCTGCTTTTGCTTTTTGGCCAGTGGTCCCGCCTTTTCCTACGTATGTTGATTGATGTCTCATGTCTCCCCAAAATGTATAAAACCAAGCTGTGGGCTGGGAGTGGTGGCTTACGCCTGTATCCCAGCACTTTGGGAGGCAGAGGCGGGCGGATCATGAGGTCAGGAGTTCGAGACCAGCCTGGCCGTCTTGGTGAAACCCCATCTCTACTAAAAATACAAAAATTAACCAGGTGTGGTGGCAGGCGTCTGTAATCCCAGCTGCTCAGGAGGCTGAGGCAGGAGAATCGTTTGAAACCGGAAGGTGGAGGTTGCAGTGTGCTGAAATCGGCCACTGCACTCCAGCCTGGGCTAAAGAGTGAAACTCTGTCTCAAAAAAAAAGAAAAGCAAGCTGTGTTCTTCCCACCCTGGGCACATGTCGTCAGAACCTCCTGAGGCTGTGTCACGGGTGACACTTTGGCAAAAGAAACTTACTAAATCGACTGAGACCTATCTCAGATATTCAAGGTTCACAAGAACAAATAAATAACCAGTCTGGTAAGTCGTAAGAAAGTTACACTGCATTTCATGGACCCTAACAAGGCCAAGACACTCACTCGCCTTCCCAAGAGTCTCTGTAGAGACTCAATGGTAAACCTGTAGGCAGTCAAGAGGGTTTCATATGTCCTTTTCCCCACTATCAAATGCAATCACAACACAATATTTCAGTATTATCAGACACCTAACGAGCAGTGCTATGTGAAGGTTCTAGGAAACTTTAAACGATTGAAGATTCTCGCCTTCAGGTAAGGGATAAGAACAAAAGCAGTACTGATAATACTGAAATATTGTTTTGTGATTGCATTTGATAGTGGGGAAAAGGACATATGAAACCCTCCAGCCTTTTTCTCTTTGGTGCCCTAAAACTTCTAGCTCCTTGAGATTAAAAGGATCAAAATGCAATCTTATCCAGGGATAAAAGGCATCTTTACAATTGGAACTCTAAAACAGTATGTCATCCACTTCAGCACAAAGTGGATGGAGAGAATAAGGCATAATATCAAATATAAGCCCCCCAAATAGAAAGTTACGAGGGTGGACAGAATGTGGAAATAAACTAAGACAAACCAAATGAGAACAAGCAAAGTCTATTTATTCAGAGATTGCTATAGCAAGGGGGTCAACCACTGTCACTTGTAGTCTGGCAGAGACTCCAAGGCAGGCAGAGGAGTAGGAAAGTTTTACTGTAGGAAAAAGGAAAGGCTTCAACTATGCCCCAGTTGGAGGCTGTTGACATGAGGAAGCTGTAAGCAGGTGAACTAGAAACAGGAATTTCTATGTGATTGGTTAGGGGTGCATATTGGCTTTCTCTGATTTTTTTAAAATTTTTTAATTTTTTAATTTTTTTTTGAGACGGAGTCTCACTCTGTCCTCAGGCTGGAGTGCAGTGATGCAATCTTGGCTCACTGCAACCTCTGCCTCCCAGGCTGAGGCGATTCTCCTGCTTCAGCCTCCTAAGTAGCTGGGACTACAGACATGCGCCACCATGCCCAGCTAATTTTTGTATTTTTTCTTTTTTTAGTAGAGACAGGGTCTCACCATGTTGGCCAGGGTGGTCTCAAACTGCTGACCTCAGGTGATCCACCTGCCTCAGCCTCCCAAAGTGCTGGGATAACAGGAATGAGCCATTGTGCCCGGCCAGCTTTCTCTGATTGGTCCTAATTTGGAAGCAGGGACAAAAATTAGAAAAGCGGTCAGTTATTAATCAAGTCCTGGCGATATTGGCTTATTGTCACAGGAAACAACTGTTATTGTCTAGCCTCTTAGACTGTCACTAAAGATGTGTGACTCCCAACAAATCTGACTAATAGCAGACTGTCTTGCTGGTTGGCTATTGAAAATAAGTGATTAGTTTCCTGGATAGGTTGCTGCATGTTGTCAATGAAGGAAGGAAGAACTTTACCCTCTTATGTTATTAGGTACCTGGGGCCTGCAAATTAAACTGACAAATACTATAATAAAAGGAAAAATATATGCAATTTCATTTGATGTTAATATTTTTATATGGCATAGAGGGCTTTACAGAGAAGATGTGAAAACCTCGAAACGTGGATACGGAGGCTTATATACCATTTTAACAAAAGGCAATAAATTGTGAAGACATAAGTAGATAAAGGACAGGGGTTTGGGCTTCTAGAGGTGGTAAGTTGTTGGAAAGTACCTAGGAAGTATATGAGGAAAACTAATGGAAGATAAGGGCTATATTAGTAAGGTTTGTTTGTGCAGACAATCAGTGTCAATTCTCCATTTCCACTGATAAGAATGCTTTATTATGGCTTATGGGAGAGCACCTTTCTCATGGAAAATGTATGTCCTGCTTTTAAGAAAAGTGGAGGTCAGGCCAGGTGCGGTGGCTCACACCTGTAATCGCAGCACTTTGGGAGGCTGAGGGGGCAGATCACAAGGTCAGGAGATCGAGACCATCCTGGCTAACACCATGAAACTGCTTCTCTACTAAAAATACAAAAAATTAGCCAGGTGTGGTGGCGGGCACCTGTAGTCCCAGCTACTCTGGAGGCTGAGGCAGGAAAATGGCGTGAACCTGGGAGGCGGAGCTTGCAGTGAGCTGAGATTGCACCACTGCACTCCAGCCTGGGAGACAGAGCGAGACTCCATCTCAAAAAAAAGAAAAGAAAAGAAAAGTGGAGGTCAGAGGCCATTTGCTGTTTCTCAATTGCCTTCAGTTCAAATTAATCAATATGCTACAGCAGCATATTTGGGGGCAACATGTTCTGATCCCTTTCATGGGTCAGAGTTCCATTGTTATGTATGGTTCAGCCACTGCCCATTTGTATTTCAACTTCAAATTGCAGTCTTTCAATTCCGAATTGCAGATGTACACTTGAGATCACACTGCTTCAGACATAATCCTGCTCCAGAATGAGGCAGTGAGAATTGACTTACTTTATGATGGTTAATGATTCTTTTGAGCAGCCAATTATTTTAGCCAATAATTTTAGCCAATTATTTTGGGTGAGATTAAATAGTAATAAGAAGAAAGCAATGTCACCAACCATTTTCCCTAAGATACAGTGGAAAAAAATGATGGTTGCTTCATAACCCTTCAAGGAGTATTTGAATTTCCCAAATTGATACCTGACACCCCCACATGCATCTCTCTCTCTCTCTTTTTTTTTTTTTTAAACAAGGTCTCACTTTGTCACCCAGGCCAGAGTGTGGTGGCATGAACACAGCTCACTGCAGCCTTGATCTCCCAGACTTAAGCGATCCTCCCACCTCAGCTGCTTGGTAGCTGGTACTACAGGAATGCACCACCACACCTGGCTAGTTTTTGTATTTTTTGCAGAGATGAGGTCTCACTATGTTACCCAGGCTGGTCTCGAACTCCTAGGCTCAAGCAATCTACCCGCCTCAGCCTCCCAAAGTACTGGGATTATAGGTTTGAGCCACCATGATTGGCCCCCGATATGCACCCCTAATGGATAGAATTTGAAACTTGAAAAAATTGAGAAATTTAGCCAATTATTTTGAGATAGAGTGCTTTCCCCATAATTGGGCTGTCTTCTGCCAGATTCTTTCAGGGGCCAACCCTAAGCAAAAGGTTTAAACTAAGTACTTTGAGAGGTGATCATAGGAAGCACTGACAGGGGAAACGGGAAGTAAGACGGGGAACTGAGGGAAGCCTAGACCATTACATTACCAATGGGGGCAACCGAGGGTCAATCATGCTGGGAATCTCTGGGAGTTGTCCCACCTGAGTGGGAGAGGAAGCTGGAGTTTGTCCTCTAATTCCCATCAGTCATTAGTCTATAATTGCTTCCGGGGTGCTAACTCTACAGCGCTGAGAACTTATTCTACACCTGAAGTGAGAAAAAGCCCTCGGGCAGCATCATGTACTAGCAGTAGAATACCGTCTGCACATACAGAAACAGTAAGTATTGAAGGGATATGAGCATGGCACCGACAGGATCTTCCACACTGGCCGAAAAAAAATGAGGACTCTGATTCCCTATAAAGTGCTGAGATCTAAGAGAATCCAAAAGTGTATTATAGCTGACCTTCTTTCTTCCTTCCCTGTGGGTATATGTTTAGTAAATCCCGAAAATGTTCCCTAGGTCTGACTTAATTTTCTTTTCTTTTCTTTTCTTTTTTTTTTTTTTTTTGAGACAGAGTCTCCCATTGTTGCCCAGTGCTGCTGGTGCAATCTTGGCTCACTGCAACCTCTGCCTCCCAGGAAGTGCTGGGATTACAGGTGTGAGCCACCGCACCCGGCCCTGACTTCATTTTCATTTACACCCCAATATTAAGCTCCGACCTGTTCTTTTGTTCCTTCAGAATTAATTGTTGGCATCTGAGCCTACAGTCTCTGCTTCAGTAGGCATATGCCAAGGGTGTGGTATTAATCTTTCCTCAGCTTTTAAATATTAAATAAGCCTCCCAAATGGACCCTGGTGCTTGCCTGAAGTGCAGCTCTACTTGGCCAAGGGTTTTACTTTTAAAGAGCCGTAGTGGAAATTAACAAAGAGACTGTTAGGAACACTGACACTTTCCAAAGCTATTAAGTAAACCCTGTTGACACTAGCAATCTGTATTGTTTGTTGTTCGTACATTATGGTTGTCTGATTAGGTAGCATGATTGACTTTAAACACAAAAACACTAAAGCAAGAAGGAATATGAATTAGAGTAGAACTTCTGGATAAGAAGTACATATGCATTAAGGTATTGTGGTTAAGCTCTCAGGCTCTGGCAGGAGGCAGATTGACTTACAAACTTGGAATCCCCACTTACTTGCTGTATGCCAGTGAGAATATTATTTAACTTTTCTAAACCCATTTCCATGTCTGTAAAATAGAGATAACGACAGTGCTACCGTCCCATGGCTCTTAGGAAGATTTAGCAGGATAATGTATGTGACTCTGTTAGAATACAGGTGATCTACATATCATAAAATCCAATATATCAGTCAGGGTTCAGTGAAGGAATAGAGCCCCTGTGAGTGTTATTAGGCAAGGGATTTCTTATAGGAACTAGTACTTACACAACTGTGGGAGGAGTTGAGAAAGTAAAGATCCGGAAGGGGAAGTTGGAGAAATAGTCACTAAGCAGTCCCCTAAAGCCCTGGGGTGAGTAGACAAGTCGAAGCTTGCAAGGAAATCTGAGAAATCCAGGACATTCATCAGCCAAAGTGGGACTGCAAAAAGGGAGCTTGCTAAACACTGTATGGGAAACTATGCCTCTCTTAAGGCACCTCCGTGTATGCTAAGTGTCTGGTGGTGGACCTGCTGCTATTGACCAGCAGGGCTAGCATTTGGGAAGAACAGCCTGGTGTAGAACAGAGGAAAGTGGACAAGCTGGACTCACTGGGCACCTTAATATCTGCCTATCACCATGCGGCACAATGACGATCTTTGGAGAGGCATGGCTGCTGTTTCACTTCTGCCTTGCAAAGTATGAGCAAGCTCCTCTTGAGGTCAACTCTAACCTAGGTCATATGGGGGATTCCAGAAAACATTCTGCCTAGATTAGTCACGTTGACGACAGAACAATCCAGCACACCCCAAATAATATTGGCTTTAAAAGTATAGTTTATTTCTGTCTCATGCAATAAAAGTCTAGACGAAGTCATTCTACAGTGACAGGAACCTAGCTCTTTAGATCTCTTTGCACTAATATCCACAGCAAGCAGCTTTACTCTATAGTCTAAAATGGCCAATGGAGCTCCAAAAATCATGTCGTCATTCCAACCAGCAGGAAAAAGAAAAGAGTAAAGTTGGGCTTGCACATCGTTTTTTTTTGTTGTTTTTTTTGTTTTTGTTTTTGTTTTTTTTTT
>NW_012104065.1:624745-625607 GCF_000951045.1 Mandrillus leucophaeus
TGTAGAGACATGGTTTTGTCATGATGCTCAGGCTGAACTCGAACTCCTGTGCTCAAGCAATCCGCCTGCCGGGGCCTCCCAAAGTGTTGGGATTACAGGCATGAGCCACTGCACCCGGCCTTATCCCTCAATTTAATGGCAACTACCTTGAAAGTTGTTTAAAACACACTTGGATGGGAGAGAAGTACCCTTGATCTACTCTTTGCCAGCAGGTCAGTGCTTTTGTATGAGGGGTCACTAGTTTTCTCTCTTACTGAGGTTGCAGGCTTTCAACCACTGCTTATAACTGGTTCAATTTTGAGTGCAAAAGCAGTTGTCCTTTTATTCTTGCAAGGGTCCAAATTATCAACTTTGATTGTAGACCTGAGAAAAATAGCACTCTTTTAGCAAAGCTGTAGTCCCTTCTATCTCTGCTTCTCCACTGCCTGCTTGCCTGTAAGGCTTTCTGAAAGCATCAATAGGCAGCCAATACCCACAAAAATCATTAATCTTTCCTATGATTTCCCCTAAAGCTACAGCCTCAGTCAGCATGTGGTCCCCTTTTCAAGTTAAAGCAGGGAAATGTTTGCCACAAAATGACCAGCCTGTGATATTGAGTCTATACCACCTGCCACTCAACTTCTAAGCCTAGTATCATGTTTTTGGTTTTTCTTAGTACTCCACTTCCAAGTTCTTAATCCTGTATCCATTAGGAATCCATTTAGCATGAAACACAGCAACCTAAAAATGACACTTATTTAAACAACATGGAAGTTTTTCTCTTTCATGTGTACTAAATTGGAAGGAAATAAAGCAGGGCCTGAAAGCAGCTCAGCCGTCCTCCAGGACTCAGTCTTCTATTGTTTTTCCACCCTCAAAAATA
>NW_012104065.1:627807-629218 GCF_000951045.1 Mandrillus leucophaeus
GGGTTTCACCATGTTAGCCAGGATGGTCTCGATCTCCTGACCTCGTGATCCGCCTGCCTTGGCCTCCCAAAGTGCTGGGATTACAGGCATGAGCCACTGTGCCCGGCCGCCTTCACACATTTTTTTAAACAACAGGTCCTAGAAATCTCACAGAGCTGCAAGCGATGCTGGAAAGTGTAGCCTTTATTTTAGGCATTGTTATATCCAGCTAAAACTTGAAAGAGGAAGAGAGAACATATCAAGGGAGAAGTAGCAGTCCTCGCCACAGTCCTCTCATCCATAAGCTCCTTCTTTTTACATAGAGCCCTTCTCTCTAGGAGAGGTAACTCCAAAGTGTCCTCTAGTTACTGCTTTAAGCTCAAAGTCCAGAAACTGGGTGATATGGAGTCATCTCCATCTTGTCTAGATGTAGTGGCTCGTGCTCCAGAAACTCATAAACAGAAAGTTATTTGTCCTGCCTTTTTGGTCATACTCAATAAACTGTATAGTGGTAAAACAGAAATACAGAAACCTTAATTAAAATTTCAACTGAAGAACAGGAAAGCAGGAAACATGTAACACTCACTGGTACTGGTCCATAGAAGTTATCAAACCCTGCTGAGCAGTAATTGCAGAGAACCCCCTGGCCTGAGAAGGGAGTTCCTTGATTAGCTAGCTCACCAGGCAGTCCTTGGTTCTGCTCTCTGAGATGAGCTTTTTCAATCACTGTCTTTGTTGTGGACTGGATTGGGTTCTACCCCAAATTCACATGTGGTCGTCCTAACCCCCAATGGGACTGTTTTTGTTTTGTTTGTTTGTTTGTTTGTTTGTTTGGAGATAGAGCCTTTAAAAAGGCAATTAAGGTTAAATGATGTCATAAGGCTGAGGTCCTAATCATATATGGCTAGTGTCCTAAGAAGAAGAGGAAGAGACCCTAGGGATGTACATGCAGAGAGGAAAGGCCATGTGAAGACACAACAAGAAGGTGACCATCTGCAAGCCAAGGAGAGAGACCTCAGGAGAAACTTAACCTGCTGATATATTGATCTTGCACTTCCAGCCTCCAGAACCATGAAAAAATAAAGAGTTGTTTAAACCTCCGATCTGGTATTTTGTTATAGCAACCATAGAAGACTGATGCAGTTCCTGGTCCCTAGCTCTGCTCTCTCAGAAGTTCCTGCTTCATCAGCATCCTCCATGGCCATATCTGAGACTGGCTTTGTAGAGTCATCCCTTTCTTGGGAGATACACTGTTTATTAAATCCACTTCATTTTTGTACAGGTTTGGGGATTGGTATAGGGGTATAATAGTTACAGATTTTTGCAGGCAATATAATTATTTCAAATATAATTTTTTAAAATTTACTTTCATTCAATTCTCTGTCCTTGTAATTACAGCCAAAGATCTTATCTAGCCATAGTGTTTTTGCTT
>NW_012104065.1:630528-640162 GCF_000951045.1 Mandrillus leucophaeus
GTGTACTAAATTGGAAGGAAATAAAGCAGGGCCTGAAAGCAGCTCAGCCGTCCTCCAGGACTCAGTCTTCTATTGTTTTTCCACCCTCAAAAATATTCCTCAAATCTGCTGAAGCTTCTAGCTGGTAAAAAGAAGAAAGTTGGGAAGACTATGTTACCTCCCTTTAAAGACAATTTTCCAGAAGTATACATGATAGTACTTTTGTTTACACCTATTGGTTAGAACTTAACCCTATGGCACACCTAGCTGAAAGGGATGCTTTCAGCCAATTGTGGGAATACAGCTGAACTGCCAAGCTGTTAGGAAGAAAAGGCAAAAAAAAAAAAAAAAAAAAGAAAGAAAAAGAAGAAAAAGAAAAAATAAGTATGCTCTGTCTCTTTGGGTACACTGCCCAGAAAAAATACTCACCAATTCCAGTTGTGTCGTATATTTGTGCCAGAAATTTAGTCACTTGGCACACCTACCTGAAAGAGCAGCTACAAAATGAAGCCTCTGTACTAGGAAGCCAAATGTCCAACTAAAAATTGAAAGTTTTATTACTAAGGGGGAGGCAAGAACACATATTTAGTCATAAATAGCAGTCTTGGCTCTAGCAGGTGAATCACATTGCACAGTATCCATCATATTTTTAACAATTCACTGTGTTAACTATCTTTTGTATCAAAATGTGGCCCAGGCAGGAGCCTACACAGTCAGTTCTTTGTTGTTTCACTCTGACTTGGGTAACATTTTTTTAAAAATAGACTTTTTTTAGAACAGTTTTAGTTCACAGCAAAATTGAGTGGAAAGTACAGAGAGTTCCCATGTACCTCTGCCCCCACACCCGCACAGCCTCCCTACCTTCTATGGATAAGTTTTTATAATCACCATATAGAAGTGAAACCTAGCCTTCTAATTCTTTGTAGTCCTTCACTGTCATCACTAGCAGGAAATCTAGTTGATATTTTGAGTATGAAGCTACTTCACTGTGACTTAAAGAAACCTTAGAGAATAAACCATATACATACAGAAAACTGGAATGGACTTTTATTTGAGACAGGGTCTCACTCTGTCACCCAGGCTGGAGTGCAGTGGCATAGTTACGGTTCACTGCAGCCTCTACCTCTTGGTTCAAATGATCCTCCTGCCTCAGCCTCCTAAGTAGCTGGGTCTATAGGTGTGTGTCACCACACCTGGCTTGTATATATATATTTGTGTGTGTGTGTGTGTGTGTGTCTGTGGTAGAGATGGGGTCTTTCTATGTTGCCTAGGTTGGTCTCGAGCTCCTGGACTCAAACAATCCTCCCACCTCGGCCTCCCAAAGTGCTGGGATTATAGAAGTGAGCCTCCACAGCTGGCCTGGAATGGACTTTTACGGAATAAAATCTATGGGCTGGGCACGGTGGCTCACACCTGTAATTCCAGCACTTTGGGAAGCCGAGCTGGGTGGATCACGAGGTGAGGAGATCGAGACCATCCTGGCTAACATGGTGAAACCCCGTCTCTACCAAAAATACAAAAAATTAGCTGGGCATGGTGGTGGGCGCCTGTAGTCCCAGCTACTCTGGAGACTGAGGCAGGAGAACTGCTTGAACACAGGAGGCGGAGGTTTCAGTGATCTGGGATGGTGCTACTGCACTCCAACCTGGGCAACAGACCAAGACTCCGTCTCAAAAAAAAAAATCTATGTCCTGCATACTTTCTTAAATTTATATTATTAGCATATTTCTTGAATGCTAACCAATAAAAGCCAAGCACAGATCAATACTATATTTGTTGTACCACTGAGGATTTGTGCAGTATGAATAAGTATATTCTATATGCTAATTTCTCTATTTAGGGAGCAAATAAAAATTAATATGACTTTAATAACTGTATTAATTTGTACTCATGCTGTTAATAAAGACATACCCAAGACTGGGTAATTTTTAAAGGAAAGAGGTTTAATTGACTGAAAGTTCAGCATGGCTGGGAAGGCCTCAGGAAACTTACAATCATGGAGAAAGTGGAAGCAAACACGCCCTTCTTCACATGGCAGCAGGAAGGAGAATGAGAGCCAAGAAAAGGGGGAAGCCCCTTACAAAACCATCAGATCTTGTGAGAACTTACTATCATGAGACTAGCATGGGGGAATCCCCCACCATGATTAAATTACCTCCCACCAGGTCCCTTCCATGACACATTGGGGTTATGGAAACTACAATTCATCATGAGATTTGGGTGGAGATACAGCCAAGCCATATCAATAACACAAAGAACAACATGTAAAATTTGACCAGTTCTGGCTGGGCGTGGTGGCTTACACCAGCACTTTGGGAGGCCAAGGTGGGTGGATTACGAGGTCAGGTTTTTGAAACCAGTCTGGCCAACACAGTGAACCTCCATGTCTACTAAAAATACAAAAAATTAGCTGGGCGTCTTGGCAGGCACCTGTAATCCCAGCTACTTGGGAGTCTGAGACAGCAGCTTGAGCCTGGGAGGCGAAGGTTGCAGTGAGCCGAGATTATGCCACTGCACTCCAGCCTGGGCAACAGTGCGAGACTGTCTCAAAAAAGAAAAAAAAAAATGACCAGTTCTTTGCTAATGGTAAAAAAGATTTAGTGATTCTCAACTGACTATGATGCCATGAGTCAGAAAAGTAACATGGCCCATGGAAAGGTTATCCTACTCATTATTCCACTCCTCAAATACTCTTCTCTCTGTCCCTTGACACCTGAAATTTCTTTGAAAAGAGATAAAGGCTTCTATTTCACAAAGATGTTGAAGAAAAACATATGACTATTAGAGAGCACAGACGGAGAGCTTAGTGAAAAGGTTTTTACTGCCAGAGAGTTCATTTTAGCTCTTCAAGTAGACTTGGGAATGAGGTTTAGGGGAGAAAAAAATGAGATAGTCTTTGAAGTCAAAATACAGTAAACTGGATCTATCCCATATTAAGAAAGCAAGGTCTCTGAATGATGTTATTGGCTACTGATTCATGGGTTCATGAGTTATACAAACCCAGAGCTGGTTGAAAGTGGTCTATTGTGAGCGTTTGGTGCCCATCTCAGGATTATGGCATCCACCTGCCTTGGCTGAGTACGTGAGGACTCCCTTGAGATTATAGTGCCCAGCTTTCATTTAACATGAATTGGGATTATTTGACTCAGTCAAGTCTGAAAGAGGGTTGGCAGGCCAGGTGCCCAGGTCTATTAGGTGAAAGTTTATCACAAGTACAAAACAAAGAAAACTGAAGCTGAGAGTGGCAGAATAAAGTGAAAGTTCCAGTCAAGGTATAAATAACGGATCATAGATCCTGCCGTATTTCTTTCTTCTTTTTTTTTTTGAGATGGAGTCTTGCTCTGTCGCCCAGGCTGGGGGGCAATGGTGTGATCTCAGCTCACTGCAACCTCCGCCTACCCGATTCAAGTGATTCTCCTACCTAAGCCTCCTGAGTAGCTGGGACTACAGGCGCCCACCACCACGTCCAGCTTTTTTTTTTTTTTTTTTTTTTTTTTTTTTTTTTTTTGTATTTTTAGTAGAGACGGGGTTTCGCCATGTTGGCCAAGCTGGTCTCAAACCCCTGACCTCAAGTGTTCCATTGGCCTTGGCCTCTCAAAGTGCTGGGATTACAGGTGTGAGCCACTGTGCCCGACCAGATCCTACCATATTTCGTTTGGAAGATAAGAAAGGAAAACAAGAATTTAACAACATTTCTATAATTCAAACTGTAAGTGAGGCAATAGCAATTGTAGAAGATTGTGTGGCAGTGACTAAGCATCTAAGTAGAAACCAGATGCATATCACAACATGAGGCATTCACTTACAGATATCGCTTCTATAGGTGATCACGTTGCTTCGATTCTGCCAGAAGTCTTTCCTTTACACCCTCCGGTGTTTAAGAATCCACTTTTAAATTATAAAAATAACATCACTAGAGATTAGCTAACTGAGAAGGACTTGGAAAATAAAGATGTTTGAAAGTAGGGAAACATGAAAGGGATGAAAGCATTAGAAAGTGAAGAACATAAGCCTCACCTATTTCATGATCCAATCTACAACTCTCCTGGTAGTTAAGTTGTGAGGTTTTTTTTTGTTTTTGTTTTTTGAAACAGAGTCTTGCTCTTGTCACCCAGGCTGGAGTGCAATGGTGTGATCTCAGCTCACTGCAACCTCTACCTCCCAGGTTTAAGTGATTCTCTTGCCTCAGCCTCCCAAGTAGCTGGGATTACAGGCATCCACCACCACTACCGCTAATTTTTGTATTTTTAGTAGAGACGGGATTTCACTATGTTGGCTAGACTGGTCTTCAACTCCTGACCTCAAGTGATCTGCCCGCCTCAGCCTTCCAAAGCTTAGGAATTACAGGTGTGAGCCACTGCACCCGGCCAAGTTGCAGTATTGACACATGCATGAGTATGTTCATTGCAGCACTATTCACAAGAGCCAAGATGTAGAATCAACCTAGATGCTCATCAACAGTGGACTGGATAAAGGAAACGTGATATATATACACCATGGAATACTACACAGCCATAAAAAAGAAGAAAATCATGTCCTTTGCAGCAACATGGATGGAGCTAGAAGCCATTATCCTAAGCAAATTAACTCAGGAACAGAAAACCAAATAATGCACGTTCTCATGTATTAGTGGAAGCTACACACTGAGTACACGTAGACACAAAGAAGGGAACAACAGACACCAGGGCCCACTTGAGGGAGGAGGGTGGGAGAAGGGCAAAGATTGAAAAACTACCTATCAGTTATTATGCTGATTACCTGAGTGACAAAATTATCTGTACGCCAAACCCCCATGACACACAATTTACCCATGTAACGAACCTGTGCATGCACCCCCTGAACCTAAAATAAACGTTGGAAAGAAAACAAAAGTTACAGTCTTGAATGACTAAATTTACTCTGCTATAAAATCACACAAAGCATTGTTTTTATGTTGGTCAAGTATCAGGTCGTATTCCCAACTTAATGCTAAAGTAATGTCTTTAGTCACAGAAGAAAAAGGATTGCTCTGACTCCAACCCAAGAAGGCCCCCTTTTCCCCAAGGGAACTGCTAGTCTGGTTAGGCTCTTGTAACCCAACTTCACCTCAATTTGTGAAGAACTTATTAAAATAATTCTCATATTACTGAGCAAAATTTTTCAAAATCAGAATTCTTTAGTTCCTTAAATCTTTAATTTTAAAGATGTTTAGAGGTTTTCCTGAAACCAAACTTCTAAAAAATTACAAATTTCCTTATAATCGCACTTCTTTTAGGGAGCCAGGTCTTTACATACAGACTTCTCCTGAATAACAAAATTTGCAATTCCAAATATCAAACGGAAGTTTTTCTTCTACTCTTTCCAAAAGGAGGCAAGTAACCCATTTGAGATTATACTGGTCCCAATTTTGCACAGAAGATTCCCCCTGGGCAAGAAAAAGTTCTAGGGGTTTTGAAAGATGTAAACTGCCACATGTACCAAAGGGATGCTTATCGTTGGACCGGAATTGTTTCTTCAGGCCTAATTTACATCTAAATGTGGAGCAAGAGAGTGATGCAGAAGGAAAACTCCACCTTTTCGTCCATTGGAGAAATGAAGGTAAGAGGGAAAAAATTCTAAAATTGTTTTCCACTTGTCATTTACTAAGTCAGAAACTGGGGGGCTATTGTGAGAATACTGCAACTTCTCATTTTTCTGTCATGGTTTTTCACGCTCATTGGTTCCTGGTGGTGGTGATTAACAACAGAACTCTTGAAGAGAAACAAAACAAAACAAAACAAAACAAAAAACAGAAAAAAAAACCCTCCTGTCATGGGTTTGTCTTTAGAGCCTGAAAGAAAAGTGAAGGATGGGGATGCAGGGGAGGAAAGAAAATGTTTTTCCTCAACCCTCCTAAGCTCTTTGTTGGAATAGACGTCTGTAACAAAAGACACATTAACACGATAAAAACAGTTTATTAACGCATGCAGCGCACACCTCAAGGGAGAAACGTCAATGAAAAGTAACTCAAAATGGTGGCTTAGAACCCCACTCACAAGGCATCTTCAATAAGGGAAAACAAATGTGTAGAGAAATGACAGGACAAAGAAAAGTGGTTTTAGGTTTCCAACCAGGGGAAACTCTAGGAATGTAAATAACATGGGAGTCCAGTTTGTTTGCAGATTCCCCGGGGCCTCTCAGGGCTGATCGGAATGTAGAGTTGTCTCCAGTAAGGGAGACTCTATATCCTGTCTTCAGGGAGCAAAGCTGGAGGACACAGAGTGTTTTCCCCGTTTGCTGCTTCTTAATTGCCTTTAGCTCAAAAATAATGTTTATGTCAAAGAAGCATATTTGGGATGAAATAATCTGGGTTCCTTCAGAGGGACCGTGTGGTCAGACGAGAAGACAGGAGTTGTGCGCACAGCGGCAGCACCTTAGGGCGAGAAGGAAGTCCACAGCCTATACAACCAGGAGGGAAGGAGGATGCAGCCGGCACTGAGACAGGGCCCTTGGCTGAGCAGTCCTCAGGCCCATGTGTGAGTTCTCAACTAGCTGTCATAACATTCTGAATGTATTATCTATGGTCATTTGTCTCATATTTATCTCCCCAAGCATGCCTAAGCATTCATGCAGCTGTTGGAGATGGTGGAACCCTGGTCAGTGATTGGCCTCCTCATGCAAACTGGGCCAGCGAATCTCCGTGGAGGCCACGCTTTCCTGACCCCAACAGTCAGCTCCCAGGAAGAACTCCTCCTTCCTTTTCAAGGTCTCATTCTTAGCTGTATTTCGGTGGGTGCTTAGCTGCCTCCACTATCAGGTAGCTCTTATCATTTCCTGCTAGCAGTAGCTTCCTGGGGATGGGAGAGATGGTTGAGAAAAAGAACAAGAGTGATACAATCAGCCCACTTTTCCTAGCACTTTGTACGTGCAGCTTGCGACATTTTTACAGGCATTTTACAGACAGTTTTCTTTTATACATACAAAAGCATACCACATAAGTGACATTTGTTGTATAATTGGTCATATGTGTTGCAGGGATTTTTTAATGTTCCTGAAATATGATAATGGCAAAAAGCCTCTAAGGTTTGATATGAGTTTATCGGCACTCATTAGATGACAAGACTCTTCAATTCCTGACTAACTGCAGGCTAGGAAAAATATTTGTTTTTAGGTTGTGTGTTTTTATCTTTCCTGTTTTAAATCTTCAACCGGGATCACAACTTTCTTGTTTCAATTTGCTGACTTTGAGCAATCAATTAGCAAATATTTTTATTTCCTTCCCTCCCCTCCCCTCCTCTCCCCTGCCCTGCCCTGCCCTCCCCTCTCTTCTCTTTTCTTTCTCTGTCGCCCAGACTGGAGTGCAGTGGTGCGATCTCTGCTCACTACAAGCTCCGCCTCCCGGGTTCACGCCATTCTCCTGCCTCAGCCTCCCAAGTAGCTGGGACTACAGGCGCCCGCCACCACACCTGGCTAATTTTTTTTTTTTTTTTTTAGTACAGACAGGGTTTCATCGTGTTAGCCAGGATGGTCTTGATCTCCTGACCTCGTGATCCGCCTGCCTTGGCCTCCCACAGTGCTGGGATTACAGGTGTGAATCACCGCGCCTGGCAGCAAGTATTTTTCTAACCCATTTTTTACCACGTACTTTGTGAGAGTAAGCTAGGCATAAGGCAAGTTTTCTGCGTTAGGTGGCTTAATATTTGGTTAGAGAGGGTTTTTTTTGTTTTTTGTGTTTTTTTTGAGACGGAGTTTCACTCTTGCCGCCCAGGCTGGAGAGCAATGGCAGGATCTCGGCTCACTGCAACCTCCGCCTGTTGGTCTCAGCCTCACAAGTAGCTGGGATTACAGGCTATTTTTAGAGACGGGGTTTTGCCATGTTGGCCAGGTTGGTCTCAAGTGATGCACTCGCCTCGGCCTTCCAAAGTGCAAAGTGCTGGGATTACAGGTGTGAGCCAGGCACCCGGCTGGTTAGAGAGATTGGATTCAAAGGATTCTATTATCCTTTGGTTGCTAGGATTGATTCAGCCGTTGTTAGCAGCAGTGGTTCCCTTCTTTTCTCTCTCCACCTGTGCAGATCTTTCACAAAGCAGATGAGTTTCTCATAGAGATAGGAGAAACACTCGCTTTAGGCAAGGATCATTCGTTTACCGGTGTAATGAAACACATAACATTGTAATAAACGAAAGAGATTTCAGGCCCGGCGTGGCGGCTCACACCTGTAATCCCAGCACTTTGGGAGGCTAAGGCGGGCAGATCATGAAGTCAGGAGTTCGAGACCAGCCTGACCAACATGGCGAAACCCCATCTCTATTAAAAATACAAAATTTAGCCAGGCGTGGTGGTGCGTGCCTGTAATCCCAGCTACTAAGGAGGCTGAGGCAGGAGAATCGCTTGAACCCGGGAGGCAGAGGTTGCAGTGAGCTGAGATCATGCTACTGCACTCCAGCCTGGTGACAGAGTGAGACTCTGTCTCAAAAATAGAGAGAGATTTCTAGATATACTTTCAGTGGAATGGTACAATGCTTGGATTATCCAATCATCTAAGGATATTTACTTGGCTTTGACTGCACAGTTTTACAACTCCTTAGAGACTAAAATTAACTTGCAGAAAACAAGTAGCAATGCAAATCATTCTTCTCCATAGCCATGCGGATGAATTCTGTCCAGGGAGGGGACAAATCTCCTCTCCCAGAAGTCAGTTTTACACCCACTTGGAAATTTAACCTTCATGATTTATACATATTATCTGTTGTTTGGATTCCCCTTTGGACCTGTTGTAATATCTTACTGTTTTCCTCATTTAACCAAAGAGTTAGTAAAATCTTCGACACATTCTTTTTACATTTATACAGGGTCTCACTCCATCACCCAGGCTGGAGTGCAGTTGTGCGATCTCGGCTCAGTGCAACATCCGCCTCCCTGTTTCAAACAATTCTTCTGCCTCAGCCTCCCAAGTAGCTGGGACTATAGGCGTGCGCCAGTATATCTGGCTAATTTTTTTTTGTATTTTTAGTCGAGACAGGGTTTCACCATGTTGGCCAGGCTGGTCTTGAACTCCTGACCTCAAGTGATCTGCCCGCCTCAGCCTCCCAAAGCACTGAGATTACAGGTGTGAGCCACCTGCACCTGGCTGAGACTCATGATTTTGTCATTAGAAAAAATCCTTTAACATTAGGAGCAGAAAAACTCTCAAAATAACTTGGTCAAATGGAGAAATGTAATGGGAATATACAGACCCATTTCAAGGGGAACTAAGGCAGGATGCATCAAGGCTTCACTAGATCTAGAATAGAAAAATCTTTAGGAGCCCCCAAGAAGTTATCTTATCATTTTTCCAAAGCCATATGATCTTTTGTCTCTGCATCTCACTTTGTATCTGCTTTGTCTTACTCCTTTTGGACTCTTATAACAAAACATCTTAGGGCCAGGCACAGTGGCTCACGCCTGTCATCCCAGCACTTTGGGAGGCCGGGGCGGGCAGATCACCTGAGAACAGGAGTTCAAGACCAAACTGACCAACATGGAGAAACCCCGTCTCTACTAAAAATAGTAATAATAATAATACAAAATTGGCCGGATGTGGTGGTGCATGCCTGCAATTCCAGCTACTCGGGAGGCTGAGGCAGGAGAATCACTTGAACCTGGGAGGCGGAGGTTGCAGTGAATGGAGATCATGCCATTGCACTCCAGTATGGGC
>NW_012104065.1:640802-657915 GCF_000951045.1 Mandrillus leucophaeus
TAAGAAATATGTAATGCATAGAGAAATATATTTGCTAGGTTTGAGATAAAACTTCGAAGGTTTTTTTTTTTTTTTTTTTGAGACAGAGTCTTGCTCTGTTGCCCAGGCTAGAGTGCAGTGGCACGGTCTTGGCTCACTGCAACCTCTGCCTCCCGTGTTCAAGTGGTTCTCCTGCCTCAGCCTCCCAAGTAGCTGGGATTATAGGCACCTGCCACCATGCCGGCTAATTTTTTGTATTTTTAGTAGAGGTGGGGTTTCACCATGTTGGCCAAGCTGGTCTCAAACTCCTGACCTCATGATCCACCTGCTTCGGCCTCCCAAAGTGCTGGGATTACAGGCGTGAGCCACTGTGCCCGGCCACAGACACTTCTTTCATTTACTCGTTCAGCAAAAATCTGCTGGATACTTACTATGTGAGATACCTGTTGTTCCAGTACCACCAGCCAATATATGAACTTTTCAGTATTCCTATACACATTTCTGAAAGAATCTTTGTATCTCAGCTACAGCTAGGTCATGTATGCACTCAGAATGGTTGTGCCCAGGGGGGAAAATTACATAGTCCACTGCTATGGGAGAGAATTCCCAAGACGGCTGGATAAAGCAGACAAAAGAAGTAACATGTTTTCTTCATATATAACACGTAGACTTCTTAAATAATATAGTGTTCAATATGTACTGTGTTTCAGTCCCAGCTGGAGTATAGTGCCAAACAGTTCTGCCACTAACCACTTGGAGGTAGTGCACATGTCACAGGTTCATGGCTCAGTCTTCCTTAAGACTGTCCTTACTTCAGATGCCAACACAAATTCCAGAGGTCCCCAGGCCACCCATACATTTGACTAACTTGGCTTCACATTTCAGGTTTTTAATAACTCCTTCAGGTTTGAGAATTTACTAAAACAGTTCAAGAAAATTATCTACTTATGATTAGCTTTATTATAAAGATACAGCTCAAAAATTGTCAATTGAAGACGCACATAAGGAAAGTTCTGGGAGGGAATGCAGAGCTTTGGTCACCTCTTCTAAAAAAATTTGGATGAGTTGTCCTCTTGGTACATCAAGGTTTACCAACCAGGAATCTCCACTGAGCTCCAGTATTCAGAGTTTTTATTGGAGATTCATTATGTAGGCATGATTAATTGAGTAATTCGTTGACCTTGTGATTGAACTCAATCAGGTCAGCCTGGCTCAAAGTCCCAAGCATCTAATCCTCTAATCACATGGTTGATCTTTCTGATGACCACTCACCCATCTTGAGGCTAGTGGCCTAAAATGAGTCATCCCCCTAGTATTACAAAGACATTTCTGTCACTCTGGAAGTTCCAACAATTTTTGAAGCTCTATGCCAAGAACTGAGACAAAGACCAGATATACTCTTTATTATACCATAATATATCTTTATATTGTAGTAAATGCTGTAGGTGTTCAGGTACCCACTTTCCATTGGGGGCTACTGGCTGAGATAAAATGAACTGGCCTGAAGGAATAGATATTCCAAGAAGGAAAAAGAACAGAGAAAGCCATTCAGATGAGATTCAAAAAAATTTTTTTAATATGATAAACTGGTAAAATAAAATAATTACAGTATTTTTGCTTGGCCTAAAAGAGATTTGTGTAGACTATAAGGTTCTAAAGGTGCTTGGAGCTCAATAGTCAAGGACTGTGACTGATGATTGGAAATTTATCTTGTTGATAGGAGGTTTCAGCAAAAAAGGGAGTTAGTGACATAAGTGATATTTTAGGAAGACCACACTGACAGCAGTATGTAGGTTGAATTAGAAGAGAGAAATCAGAGAAGCTGTTAAGAAGTGTCAAAGTATAATTTTAAAAGTGTGTAAGTTTTAAAAGCATGGCTTTCATACAAATATAGAATGAACACATGTCACTGATTATTACTTAAATCATTAATGAATCATAATAAGTTAACTTAAAGAAAAATTATAAGAATAAGAAATATGTAATGCATAGAGAAATATATTTGCTAGGTTTGAGATAAAACTTCGAAGGTTTTTTTTTTTTTTTTTTGAGACAGAGTCTTGCTTAGTCACCCAGGCTGGTGTGCAGTGGCACGAACATGCTCACTGTGGCCTCCATCTCCCAGGCTCAAACAATTCTCTCACCTCAGCCTCCCAAGTTATGGGGACTACAGGCATGCACCATCATGCCTGGCTAATTTTTCATTTTTTGTAGAGACAGGGTTTTGCTATGTTGCCCAGGCTGGTCTCAAACTCCTGGGCTCAAATGATCCTTCCTCCTTGGCCTCTCAAATTGTGGGGATTACAGGCATAAGCCACCACACCCAGCTTGAAAAAGTAGTTTTCTGCATTCAGAGTTGGAGATAGAATTTGAAGAAAAATAAAGGGCTTCCCATATACACATCAGAAACTAGAACATAAGGAATAATATGACAATATTCCTCATCAAACAAATGGTCACTCTTAGATTTTCAGTTCTATGTAAATCTTGCTCCACAGGATATTGGGTTAGCGGGTTTCCACAGAGTCATCTGCTTCTGATCTAAAAATAATCTTGAAACCACAGTTAAGTACCCTGATACAGTGAGACAGAGTATAAGCAATGCCAGCTTGAAGCCTATACCCACGAGTTTATTCACTGCAGTATTAATAATTAGAGTATCTGGTATAGTCTTGTTCATAAGGCTCTGAGGATGTTCTTTGATGAGGACCCAATTTTTACTTATAGCTTATGACAGAGCATTTAAACGAGCATGAGAGAAAAGAACCACATGTTGGTGGTAAGACTGAATGGACTCTGATTAATTAGTAAGAGTAGCAAATAATATCAGAATGGAATATAAAATTCTTTTTTTTTTTTTTAAGACAGAGTCTCACTCTGTCACCCAGGCTGGAGTGCAGTGGCTTGATCTCAGCCCACTGCAACCTCCACCTCCCGGGTTCAAGCGATTCTCCTGCCTCAGCCTCCCGAGTAGCTGGGATTATAGGCAAGTGCCAACAAACCTAGCTTATTTTTGTATTTTTAGTAGAGACGGGGTTTCACCATGTTTACCAGGCTGGTCTCGAACTCCTAACCTCAGGTGATCCACCCACCTTGACCTTTCACAGTACTGGGATTATAGGCATGAACCACCATGCCCGGCCGAGAATAAAATTCTTTGTTGCTGTTGTTTTGTTTTTTTTGAGATGGAATCTCACTCTGTTGCCCAGGGTGGAACGCACTGGCGTGATATCGGCTCACTGCAACATCCACCTCTTGGGTTCAAGTGATTCCCCAGCCTCAGCCTCCTGAGTAGCTGGATTATGGGCGCCCACCACCATGCCCGGCTAATTTTTGTATTTTTAGTAGAGACGAGGTTTCACCATGTTGGCCAAGCTGATCTCAAACTCCTGACCTCAGGCGATCTGCCTGCCTCAGTCTCCCAAAATTCTGGGATTACAGGCATGCGCTACCATGCCCGATGGAGAATACAATTCTTTATAGGAAAAAATACATAACAATTCTATTAAATATTAATAAACATTTGCTTGAAGATAAGAACATGTTAGGGACAGTGAGAGCACTGCCAATTCTCCTACCATATAAAGTATATACATGGTACCTGAAATGTATTTATGTATTTGTTTGTTTGTTTGTTTTAAGTCAAGGTCTTACTTTGTCACCCAGCCTGGAGTATAGTAGCACAATCATGGCTTGCTGCAGGCTCCACCTCCCGGGCTCCAGCAATCCTCCTACCTCAGTCTCCCATGTACTGTGGGACCACAGTTGCACGCTGCCACATTCACCTAATTAAAAAAAAAAAAATTGGTACGGATGGGTATTTTGTATGTTGGTTAGGCTGGTCTTGAACTCTTGCGCTCAAGCAAGCCTCCTGCCTCAGCCTCACAAAGTGCTGGGATTACAGGAGTGAACCACCATGCGTGGCCTCATATTTATCTTAGTAATATTTTACCTGTTCAAAATTAACCAACAGAAAGTCACACTTCTGTTTTGATTCGACAATTCTTACTATGTGCTTCTTAAAATAGTGTTGAAATAATTACAAAATATAAAGGATACCAGACAAACTTCCATTCTGGCCTTCCCTTCTAATAGGTAAAAAAACCACATCTTTGTGATTGCCAAGGGACTCTCTGGGAAACTTTAAGATGGTAGAAGTTTAAAAGACTTCCTGAAAAAGACTTCCTGACATTATTATTATTTTTAATTTAGGCTCTAATCTTGGGAATTAAAAAACGGAGGAGACTTGGCCACTTGATAAAAGTAGAATTATATGCTCCCATATTAGTCAAAATTCTCTTACAGGGACAGAACTAATAAGATATATACATGGAGTTTATTAAGTATTAACTTATAGGATCCACAGGGTCCCACAAAAGGCTGTCTGCAAGCCAAGGGGCAAGGAGAGTCAGTCCGAGTCCCAAAACTGAAGAACTTGGAGTCTGAGGACAGGAAGCATCCGGCACGGGAGAAAGATGTAGGCTGGGAGGCTAGGCCCATCTCTCTCCTTTTCACATTTTTCTGCCTACATTATTATATTTACTGGCAGCTGATTAGATTGTGCCCACCAAGTTAAGGGTGGATCTGCCTCCCCCAGCCCACTGACTCAAATGTTAATCTCTTTTGGCAACAGCCACAAAGACACCCCCAGGATTAATATTTTGTATCCTTCAATCCAATCAAGTTGACAGTATTAACCAAAACAGGTTCACCCCTTGTCAACTTGAACCCACACACATCTCCTGAGATCATACGTAATCTTAAAATAAAGACAATAATAAGGTCATAATTACACCTAACATAATACAACTATCGTTTGTACAACCAGAAATGCACCAATCCCCAACCCAAGTAGTACTACATAAAGTTAACATTACGTAAATGCTGACAGGAAGTCAATAAATCTCATGTCACATGATAAAGGAAAAGGAAATAAAATGAAGATATTTTAGTACAAGGGTCTACATGCACAAACATGTTTTTAACAAAAGAAGAAAAAAATACACATGACAGTTACAGTCCTCATTTCTGCAGCTGGTCACGTGGCCATAGCTAGTTTTGATGACTACCTTTTTCTACTGCCCATTCTGTATTCCCTTTGCCATCAGCAAGCACCTCAGCAGGTCGTGGTTTTTTTCCTGGTGGAGTGACCCATACCTTCATTCCTGAAGGGTCTGGGCCATTTGTAGTTCTGCCTGAATTGGGCTGTTGTAGTTTCCCATTGACCTTAATCACAGGGCATGGTGATACTAAGAGACGCCCTAATGGATCTCCTGTATTCCATGCATAACTCTTCCTTACCTCTGTTGTGGAGGAGTAGACTGATTTATTTAGTAGTCCAGTCCAGTCACCCCAGCCAACACTGTAACACCCTTCTTTGCCTATTGACTTAAAAGTAGGAAGATCCCAAAGTGTCCAGGTGGGAATCCTTTTTTTTTTTTGAGATGGAGTTTCTCTCTTGTTACCCAGGCTGGAATGCAATGGTGCGATCTCTGCTCACCGCAACCTCCGCCTCTCAGGTTCAAGCAATTCTCCTTCTTCAGCCTCTCGAGTAGCTGGGATTACAGGCATACACCACCATGCCCGGCCTCCCAAATTTTGTATTTTTAGTAGAGACAGGGTTTCTCCATGTTAGTCAGGTTGGGCTCGAACTCCTGACCTCAAGTGATCCGCCAACCTCGGCCTCCCAAAGTGCTAGGATTACAGGCGTGAGCCACCCTGCCTGGCCTCCAGGTGTCAATCTTAACTTCCAGTGTAATGGAATCATTGTTGTGTCTCTGTGTGACAGCATTCCTCCCTCTGGAACTAAGACCTCTAGGCCAGTAGAACATAATGTCACAGGAACAGGAAGCAAAAATTTTGCTAGTGGATCCCTAGGGGTGATGGTGAGTGATCAATCCACTTCCACCTCCAACCCTTGATTCCTGGACCCATGAATCCTGGCCGTGGGAGAAACAGTACCATACATTGGATGCTGATTCAGAGCATACACAGCCTTCTGGAGAACTTTGCCTCAGCTATGCAAAGTATTGTCACCTAGTTGGCATTGTAATTGTGACTTCAAAAGGCCATTCCACCATTCTGTCAATCCAGCTGCTTCAGGATTATGGGGAACGTGGTAAGACCAGTGAATTCCATGAGCATACGCCCACTGCCACACTCCTTTAGCCAAAAAGTGAGTGCCTTGGTCAGAGGCCGTGCTGTGTGGAATACCATGACAGTGGATAAGGCATTCCGTGAGTCCGTGGATAGTAGTCTTGGCAGAAGCATTGGGGGCAGGATAGGCAAACCCATATCCAGAGTAAGTATCTATTCCAAGAAGGACAAACCTCTGCCCTTTCCATGATGGAAGCGGTCGAATATAGTCAACCTGCCACCAGGTAGGTGGCTGATCACCCCAAGGAATGGTGCCATATTGAGGGCTCAGTGTTGGTCTCTTGCTGCTGGCAAATTGGGCACTCAGCAGTGGCCGTAGCCTGGTCAGCCTTGGTGGGTGGGAGTCCACAGTGCTGAGCCCATTTGTAACTTTCATCCCTGCCACCATGGCCTCTTTGTTCATGGGACCACTGGGCAATCACAGGAGTGGCTGGGGAAAGAGGCTGAGTGGTGTCCACAGAACGGGTCATCCTGTCTACTTGATTATTAAACTCCTCCTCTGCTGAGGTCACTTGTTGGTGAGTACTCACGTGGCATACAAATATCTTCACAGTTTTTGACCACTCAGACAGGTTGATCCACATACCTTTTCTCCAAATTTCTTTGTCACCAATTTTCCAGTCATTCTTCTTCCAAGTCCCTGACCATCCAGCCAAACCACTGGCTACAGCCCATGAAATCAGTATATAATCTCAAATCTGGCCATTTCTTCTTCCATGCAAAGTGCACAACCAGGTGCCCTGCTAAAGTTTTGCCCACTAGGAAGATTTCCCTTCACCACTGACCTTCAGGGATGTCTTAGAATGGGGCTGTAGTGCTGCAGCTGTCCACTTTCACGTGGTGCCGCCATATCGTGCAGAACCATCTATGAACCAGGCCCTAGTCCTCTCTTCCTCTGTCAACTGATCACAGGGAACTCCCCATGATGCCATCAGTGAAGGCTGGCGAAGGGAAGGCGGGGTGGCAGGAGTGGAGACCATGGGGATTTGAGCCACCTCCTTATGTAACTTACTTGTGCCTTCAGGACCTGTTCGAACCCAATCACGTATATACTACTTCCATTCGATGATGGGATGCTGCTATGCATGACCCCCTGTATGGCTAGATGGGTCAGAAAGCACCCAGTTCATGACAGGCAGTTCAGGTTGCATGGTGACTTACTTGATGACCCATAGTCAAATGTTCAGTTTCCACCAAAGCCCAGTAACAGGCCAATAGCTCTCTCTTAAAAAAAAAAAAAAAAAAAAAAAGAGTAGTTATCTGCAGAAGATGGCAGGGGCTTGCTCCAAAATCCTAGAGGCCTCAGGCCTATGGGAGACTGCCAAGGGCTCCAAACAGCATCCCTATCTGCCACTAACACCTCAAGCACCATTGGCTGTGCTGGGTCATATGGCTCAAATGGCAGAGCAGCTTGCATAGCAGCCTGGACCTGTTGCAGAGCCTTCTCCTGTTCTGAACCCCACTCAAAACTGATAGCCTTTCATGTCACTTAATAAATGGACCAGAATAACACACCCAAATGAGGAATGTGTTGCCTCCAAAATCTAAATAGGCCCACTAGATGTGCCTCTTTCTTGGTTGTAGGAGGGGCCAAATGCAGCATCTTCTCCTTTACTTTAGAAGAAATATCTTGACAGACCCCACACTGCTGGACCCCCAGAAATTCTACTGAGGTAGAAGTTCCCTGAATTTTAGACAGATTTATTTCCCATCCTCTGGCACACAAATGTCTCACCAATAAGTCTAGCGAGTTTGCTATTTCTTGCTCACTGAATCCAGTCAGCATAATGTCGTCTATATAATAGACCAGTGTGATATCTTGCAGAGGTGAAAAGCTATCAAGGTCTCTCTGAATAAGATTATGACACAAAGTGGAGAGTTGATAAACCCCTGAGGTATGACAGTAAAAGTATATTGCTGTCTTTGCCACCCGAAGGCAAATTGCTTCTGGTGGGCCTTATGAAAAGGAATGGAGTAAAAGGCATTTGCAAAGTCAATGGCTGTACACCAGTAGCAGGATATGTGTTAACTTGCTCAAGCAATGAAACTACATGGTACAGCAGCTCAAATTGCAGTCACCACTTGCTTAAGCTTATGATAATCCACTGTCATTCTCCAAGATCCAGCTGTCTTCTGCACAGGCCAAATGGGAGAGTTGAACAGAGATGTGGTGGCAATCATCACCCCTGCATCTTTGAAGTCCTTGATGGTGGCAATAATTTCTGCAATCTCTCCAGGGATGCAATATTGTTTTGATTTACTATTTGTCTAGGTAGAGACAGCTCTAATGGCTTCCATTCGGCCTTTCTCACCATAATAGCTGTCACCCTACCAGTCAGGGAGCCAAAATGGGGGCTCTGCCAGCTGCTAAGTATGTCTGTGCCAATGATGTATTCTGGCACTGGGGAAATGACCACAGGATGAGTCTGGGACCTACTAGACTCACCGTAAGTCAGATCTGAGCTAAAACCCTATTAATTATGTTACCTTCATAAGCCCCTACTTTACCTGGAGGATCACAGTGATGCTTTGGGTCCCCTGAAATCAAAGTCAGTTCAGAACCAGTGTCCAATAATCCCCGAAATGCCTGATCATTTCCCTTCCCCAAAGCACAGTTACCCTGGTGAAAGGCCAGAGGTCTCCTTGGGGAAGGATGGGAGAAGGATTCACTGCATAAAGTGTTGGTAATATAGTGCAGTCCTTCCTCAAGAGGACCCAGGCTCCCCTTCATTCAAGGGGTTCTGGGTCTGTAAACTGGCTCAAGTTTGAAAATTGATTGAGGGGCCATGATTCTCTGCTCTTATAACTCAAATAAGTCTTGTCCCTTTGACCTAGAAGTTTTCTGTTTGTATAATTTAAATAGGAATGCAGTAGACTTCCTATCAATTTAACTTCTAGGTACACCGAGATTAATGCCAATGCCTGAGCTCTACAGGAGTCAGTCTATTCTGATTGTCACTTTGCCTCTGCTTTCCTTTATGGTAGCTACACCCACCTTGCCTTCGAGGGTTGGCACTTGGCCCCTGCTTTATTCCCATTGTATTTAAATTTTGTAGTCAAGTGACTGCAGCTGCCACCGTTAGATCTGACATACAGTGAAGGGCAATTACAGGACTCTTCAGAGATGCAGGTGCTGTCTGCACAAATCTATTTCACTAGGCATTGGTCAAGGGTGTATCTTCTGGACCCTCCCAGCTGGGATGAGCAGGTCTAAGATGACTAATCCACGCCATCATCCCAATCTGCCTAAGCTTTCGGATCCCTTCCTGTACATTAAACCAAGGGAGATCAGGCTTTTCCAGCTCCTCACAGTGGGCCATCTTGTAAGTCATATTTCAGCTAACCAAGCAAATAAACTGTTAGAATCTTTTTAAACTCCCTAACCTGATCCAGCTCTATGTTCCTTCTACCATTACCCCATACCTTTAATGTCCATCCCCAGCCAGGCACGGTGGCTCATGCCTGTAATCCCAGCAGTTTGGGAGGCTGAGGTGGACATTTCACCTTAAGTCAAGAATTTGAGACCAGCCTGGTCAACATTGTGAAACACTGTTTTTACTAAAAATACCAAAATTAGCCTGGCTTTGTGGCATATGCCTGTATTCCCAGCTACTCAGGAGGCTGAGGCAAGAGAATCGCTTGAATCTGGGAGGTGGAGGGAGGTGGAGGTTGCAGTGAGCCGAGATTGTGCCATTGCACTCTGGCCTGGGTGACAGAGTGAGACTCTTTCTAAAAAAACAACAACAACAAAATCCATTCCCATGCCTGTTCTCCCAGGTTGCTATGTATATAAATTAGAGAACTCAAACAGTTCTTTTCTTTTGGCGTATAGTACATCTCCTGATGGGTCACACTCTCAACCTCACCTCTAGGGCCTTGCTGCGACTTTAGTTATAGGTCTAGAAGCAAACAGACATATTAGGGTGGCTTCTGAGGGGACTCAACATTATCTTGCCTGCCTGCCAACTGCCTCAGGGGAGGCTGTCACTGTTGTAGAGGAAGCACAGGTTTATCTCTTCAGACAAAGGTGGAAAGACAGCGTGGGTCAGGGAGGGGAGGTTGCCACTACTGGGGATGGGGAAGCTGTTCCTTCTGGGAAAAAAGGTTTATCCGAGTTTACAAACTCAGTGTCCTCAGCTTCATCAGGGTTCTCCCACGTCCTCATTCCAAGTATCAGGGTCTTATTCTTTTCCAATTAATGACCTCACTTTAACAGTAGACACCTGGCGAGGCTGCGCATGCATCTTTCGTTTCAGGTCAGCCATTCACTCGCATGACAAGAGTTTGTGTCTGTGTTTGCACAATTTCAGCTCTTTTTCTACAGGAGATAAGACTCCCACTCAGGGCAGTCTTAGCAGATTTGATTCTCAGTATCTGCTTCTGAAGTCAGAGACAGAATCCCTGAGTTCATCATTTTCTTTTTTCTTTTTTTTGAGACAGAGTCTCACTCTGTTGCCCAGGCTGGAGTGCAGTGGTGCGATCTCAGTTCACTGCAAGCTCCGCCTCCCAGGTTTCTGCCATTCTCCTGTCTCAGCCTCCCGAGTAGCTGGGACTGCAGGCGCCCGCCACCACACCCAGCTAATTTTTTTTTTGTATTTTTAGTAGAGACGGGGTTTCACCATGTCAGCCAGGATGGTCTTGACCTCCTGACCTCGTGATCCGCCCGCCTCGGCCTCTCCTAGTGGTGGGAAGAGTTCGTCATTTTCTTTCATCACTTTTTCCACTGAAATTAGGAGCAACCAACCAGCTTCATTGTGTTCTTTGGTTCTCCACATATGGTCAAAGGCATTCTGTGTAGGGTCACAAAACTCCTTGCCTCTCACGAGCGGTGAATAAGGAGTGTCAAATGCATTTACTCTGTGTAACTCTCTAAATAGTTTTCTCCAAGGTCTATTAGTGTTCTCCACACGATTAGAAGTAGAGTCCTTAGCATTTTTGGGTCTAATCATATTAAGCAGCCAACTCCAGAAACTCCAAAACCAATAAAAGAACTCCATCCTTAATATTCTGTTCCTCTAGAAGTATTCCTGGTACCAAAATTTGTATATGTATATCCTATTGGGGGAGTTTATTAACTTTCACAATCACAAGGTCCCACAATAGGCTGTCTGCAAGCTGAGGAACAAGGAAAGCCAGTCCCAGTACCAGAACTGAAGAACTTGGAGTCCGATGTTTGAGGGCAGGAAGCATCCAGCATGGGAGAGAGACGTAGGCTGGGAGACTAGGCCCATCTCTCCTTTTTACATTTTTCTGCCTGCTTTATATTTGCTGGCAGCTGATTAGATTGTGTCCACTAGATTAAGGGCAGATCTGCTTTCCCCAGCCCACTGACTGAAATGTTAATCTCTTTTGGCAACACCCACATAGACACACCCAGAATTAATACTCTATCCCTCAATCCAGTCAAGTTGGTTAACACTCAGTATTAACCGTCACAGTTCCTTAGAAAATAAACGGTTAAAATAAACACAATTAGGAATGATGAAGTGATACTACTATTGACCCCACAGAAATAAAAATATTTATTAGACTGGCCGGGCGCGGTGGCTCACGCCTGTAATCCCAGCACTCTGGGAGGCCGAGGCGGGCAGATCACGAGGTCAGGAGATGGAGACCATCCTGGCTAACACAGTGAAACCCTGTCTCTACTAAAAAAAAATACAAAAAATTACCCGGGTGTAGGGCGGGCGTCTGTAGTCCCAGCTACTCGGGAGGCTGAGGCAGGAGAATGACGTGAACCTGGGAGGCGGAGCTTGCAGTGAGCCGAGATCGCGCCACTGCACTCCAGTCTGGGCCACAAAGTGAGACTCCATCTCAAAAAAAAAAAAAAAAAAAAAAAAGGGATATGTATATATTAGAAACTACTACAAACGGCTTTATGCACACAAACTAGAAAACTTAGAAGAGATGAATAAATTCTTGAACACATACACCCATCCAAGACTGAACCTGAAAGAAATTGATTCCCTTAACAGACCAATAATGAGCTCCAAAATTGAATCACTAATAAATAGTCTACCAAGCAAAAAAGCCCAGGACCTGATGGAGTCACAGATAAATTCGACTAGATGTACAAAGAAGAGCTGGTACCATTCCTATAGAACTATTCCAAAAAATCGAGGAGAAGGAACTCCTCCCCAACTCTTTCTATGAGGCCAGCATTTTCCTGATATCAAAATCTGGCAGAATAAAAGTAAATAACAAACAACAACAAAAACTGTCAGAGACATAACAAAAAGAGAAAACTTGAGGCCAATATCCTTGATGAAGATTGATGCAAAACTCCTCAACAAATATTTGCAAACTGAATCCAGTAGCATATGAAAATGCTAATTCTCTACAGTTGTGTAGGCTTCATCCCTGGGATGCATGCTTGGTTAAACATATACAAATCAATAAATGTGTTTCATCACATAAACAGAACTAGAGACAAATCCACATGATTATCTCAATAGATGCAGGAAAGGTGTTCAATAATATTCAACATCCCCTCATGTTAAAAGCTCTCAATAAAATAGGTATTGAAGGAACATACCTCAAAATAATAAGAGCCATCTATGACAAACCTACAACCAACTTCACAGTGAATGGACAAAAGCTGGAAGCATTTCCCTTGAAAACTAGCACAAGACAAGGATGCCCTCTCTCACCACTCCTATTCAACATAGTATTGGAAGTCTTAGCCCTAGCAATCAGGCAAGAGAAAGAAATAAATGGCATCCAAATAGGAAGAGAGGAAGTCAAACTATTTTTGTTTGCAGATGACATGATTCTATACCTAGGGAACTCCATAGTGTCAGCCCAAAAGCTCCTTAGGCTGATTAAAAACTTCAACAAAGTTTCGGAATGCAAAATCAATGTACAAAAATCACTAGCATTACTATACACCAACAACAGCCAAGCCAAGAGGCCAAATCAGGATGGCAATCCCATTCACAATTTCCAGAAAAAGAATAAAATACCTAGGAATACAGCTCACCAGGGAGGTGAAAGATCTCTGCAATGAGAATTACAAAACCCTGCTCATATAAATCAGAGAACACACTAACAAACGGAAAAACATCCCATGCTCATGTATAGGCAAAATCAATATCATTAAAATGGCCATACTGCCCAAAACCATTTACAGATTCAGTGCTATTCCTATCAAACTACTAATGACATTCTTCACAGAACTAGAAAAAAATTACCTTAAAATTCACATGGGACCAGAAAAGGCCCAAATAATCAAGGTAATCTTAAGCAAAAAAGAACAAAGCTGGAAGCATCATGTTACCTGACTTCAAACTATATGATAGGGCTACAGTAACCAAAAGAGCATAATACTTGTACAAAACAAGGCACATAGACCAATGGAACAGAATACAGAGTTCAGAAGTAAGGCCACACACCTATGGCCCTCTAACCTTCAACAAAGTTGATAAAAACAAGCAATGAGAAAAGACTCCCTATTCAGTAAATGATTCTGGGATAACTGTGTAGCCATATGTAGAAGATTGAAACTAGAGCCCTTCCTTATGCCATATACAAAAATCAACTCAAGATGAACTAAAGACTTAAATGTAGAAACTAAAACTATACACTTTGGGAGGCCGAGGCGGGCGGATCACTACGTCAGGAGATCAAGACCATCCTGGCTAACATGGTGAAACCCCGACTCTATTAAAAAAAAAAAAAATACAAAAAAAATTAGCCGAGCATGGTGGTGGGCGCCTGTAACCTCAGCTACTCAGGAGACTGAGGCAGGAGAATCGCTTGAACTCAGGAGGTGGAGGTTTCAGTGAGCTGAGATCGTGCCATTGCACTCCAGCCTGGGCAACAAGAGCAAAACTCCATCTCAAAATAAAAATAAAAATTAAAATTAAAAAGTCAAAAAATAACAGATGCTGGTCAGGCACAGTGGCTCACACCTGTAATCCCAGCACTTTGGGAGGCCAAGGTGGGTGGATCACGAGGTCAGGAGATGGAGACCATCCTGGCTAACATGGTGAAACCCCATCTCTACTAAAAATACAAAAAAAAATCAGCTGGGCGTGGTGGCTGGCACCTGTAGTCCCAGCTACTCAGGAGGCTGAGGCAGGAGAATGGCGTGAACCCAGGAGGCGGAGCTTGCAGTGAGCCGAGATCGCACCAATGCACTCCAGCCTGGGCGACAGAGCGAGACTCCGTCTCAAAAAACAAAAACAAAAAAAACCAGATGCTGGAGAGGTTGCAGAGAAAAGGGAACACTTATATGCTGTTGGTGGGAGTGTAAATTAGTTCAACCACTGTGGGAAGCAGTATGGCAATTCTTCAAAGAGCTAAAAGCAGAACTACCATTTGACACAGCAATTCCATTACTGGGTATATAACCAGAGGAATATAAAGCATTCTACCATAAAGACACATGCACATGAATGTTTATTGCAGCACTATTTGTAATACCAAAGACATGGAACCAACATAAATGCTCATAAATGGCAGACTGGATAAATAAAACGTGGTACGTGTACACCATACTATGCAGCCATAAAAAAGAAAAAGATCATGTCTTTTGCAGGAACATAGATGGACCTGCAGGCTATTCTTAGCAAACTAATGCAGGAACAGAAAACCAAATACTGCACGTTCTCACTTATACGTGGGAGCTAAATAATAACTTATGAACACAAAGAAGAAAACGACAGACACTGGGGTCTATTTGACGGGGGAAGGTGGGAGGAGGGTGAGCAGCAGAAGAGGTAACTGTTGGGTACTGGGCTTAATACCTGGGTGATGAAATAATCTGTACAAAAAAATCCCATGGCCGGGCATGGTGGCTCATGTCTGTAATCCTAGCACTTTGGGAGGCCAACACGGGAGGATCACTTGAGGTCAGGAGTTTAAGACCATCCCGGCCAACATGGTGAAACCCTGTCTCTACTAAAAATACAAAAATTAGCTGGGTGTGGTGGTGCATGCCTATAATCCCAGCTACTCAGGAGGCTGAGGCTGAAGAATTGCTTGAACCCAGGAGGCGGAGGTTGTACTGAGCTGAGATGGTGCCACTGCACTCCAGCCTGGTGCCAAAGCAAGACTTCGTCTCAAATATAATAATAATAATAAATAAATAATAAATAAAAATTAAAAAAAGAAAATAAATGGTTTTAGCTTGGCTGCTTATTAATCAAAGTGACAATGAAATCATTTAAACATGACAGAAGATAACATAATTGCAGGAAAACATAGCGGTTTCAGGGTGATGTCTTAGTCCATTTCCTGCTGCTATAACAGAATAGTGCAGATTAGGTAATTTATAAAGAAATTTATTTATTTGGCTTATGGTTCTGGAAGTGAGAACTCCAAGATCTAGGGCCACATCTGATCAGGGACTTCTTGCCATGTCATAACATGGCAGAAGGCATCACATGGCAAAGAAGCATAAGACACACACAGAGAAAAAGGTAGCTGAACTTCCACAAAAACCCAATCCCACAATAGTGGCAGTAATCTGCTCATGAGCGTAAACCATCATGACATAATTACCTCTTGAAGGTCCCGTCTCCTAATACTGTCATGATGGTAATTTAATTTCCACATGAGTTTTGGAGGGGACATTGAAACCACAGCAGAGAAACTAAAAAATATAATAATAATAAATAAGACAGCACAAAGCACAGAGCATGATTTTGGAGAGATACCAAATCTCATTACACTTTTTAATTTTTTTTAGCAATAGAAATCTATCCTAAAATTCACATGGGGAAGATAAAGAGAAGTTGACTAGTGGGTATAAATTGACGGTTTGATAGAAAAAAATAAAGCCTAGTGTGAGATCAGTAAGGTCACTATAGTTTACAGTAGTCAACTGTACATTTTAAAATAACTAGAAGAATTTAAATGTTTCTAGCATAAAGAAATAACAAATATTTAAAGTGATAAATATTTTAAGCACACTGATTTGATCTTTACAAATTAAATGAATGTATTAAATTACCACATGTAACTTGAAAATATGTACATTTATCATGTATCAGTTGAAAAAATGTACATGCAATGTCAAGGAACCCTGAGTAGCCAAAGCAATCTTAAAAAAGAAGAAATTTGCTGGGCGCGGTGGCTTATGCCTGTAATCCCAGCACTTTGGGAGGCCGAGGTGGGTGGATCACGAGGTCAAGAGATCGAGACCATCCTGGCGAACATGGTGAAACCCTGTCTCTACTAAAAATACAAAAATTAGCTGGGCATAGTGGTGTGTGCCTGTAATCCTAGCTACTCAGGAGGCTGAAGCAGGAGAATCGCCTGAATCTGGGAGGCAGAGGTTGCAGTGAGCCAAGATCATGCCACTGCACTCCAGCCTGGCAACAGAGTGAGACTCCATCTCAAAAAATAAATAAATAAATAAAAATAAAAAGAAATTTGAAGGTCTCATACTTCCTGATTTTAAAACTTACTATAAAGCTATAATAATCAAAACAGTGTGGTGCAGGTTGAGTATCACTTATTTAAAATGCTTGAGACCAGAAGTGTTTCATATTTTTTCATATTTGGGAATATTTGCATTGTACTTACCGGTTGAGCATCCCTAACCCAAATCCAAAATCCACAATGCAGATCCACAATGACCATTTCCTTTGAGTACCATGTTGGCACTCAAAAAGTTTCAGATTTTGGAGCATTTAGGATTTTGGATTTTTTTGATTAGGGATACTTAACTTACATTGGCATGAAGGCAAACATATAAACCAGTGGAATAAAATAGAGAGGCCAGAAATAAAAACCCAGAAGTATACGGTTAAATGATTTTCTTTTTTTTCTTGAGACACAGTCTTGCTCTGTTGCCCAGGTTGGAGTGCAATGGTGTGATCTCAGTTCACTGCAACCTCCACCTCCCAGGTTCAAGCAATTCTCCTTCTTCAGCCTCCTGAGTAGCTGGGATTACAGGCATGCACCACCATGCCTGGCTAATGTTTTATATTTTTTAGTAGAGACAGGGTTTCACCTTGTTGGCCAGGCTGGT
>NW_012104065.1:659806-660395 GCF_000951045.1 Mandrillus leucophaeus
CCTGGGCAACAGAGTGAGACTCTGCCTCAATAAAAAGTAAATACATACATACATACATAAAATATTTGCAAATTATATATGGTCATGGTCATGCATCGCTTAATGATAAGGATGTATTCTGAGAAATGGAATATTAGGCATTGTGTCCTCACAGCTATAAGAAAATGCGCCCTCACTTGACACAATCTGCTGATATCTGGATCTTGGACTTCCTAGACTCCAGAACTGTGAGAAATAAATTTCTATTGTTTTTTGTTTGTTTTATTTTGAGACAGGGTATCACTCTGTTGCACAGGCTGGAGTGCAGTGGCACGATTATAGCTCACTGTAGCCTCGACCTCTCAGGTTCAAGCGATTCTCCTGCCTCAGCCAGCCAGTAGCTGTGATTACAGGCACATGCCACCACGTCCGGCTAATTTTTTGCATTTTTGTAGAGACGGGGTTTTGCCATCTTGCCTAGGC
This sequence comes from Mandrillus leucophaeus, assembly GCF_000951045.1. Taxonomy (NCBI): domain Eukaryota; kingdom Metazoa; phylum Chordata; class Mammalia; order Primates; family Cercopithecidae; genus Mandrillus; species Mandrillus leucophaeus. The sequence goes on from NW_012104065.1 coordinate 660,269, forward strand.
TGGTCTCAAGCTCCTGAGCTCATGTGATCTGCCCACCTCAGCCTCCAAAGTGCTGGGCTTACAGGCGACGGCCACTGCATCCGGTCAGACTTACTTCTTTTTCAGACATTATAGGTATTAGAAACCA
>NW_012104065.1:660870-696494 GCF_000951045.1 Mandrillus leucophaeus
CAAAATAATAATAATAATAATAATAATAATAATAAAATAAAAAATAAAAAATTAGACAGGTGTGGTGGTGGGTGCCTGTAGTCCCAGCTGCTTGGTAGGCTGAGGCAGGAGAATGGCGTGAACCCGGGAGGCGGAACTTGCAGTGAGCCGAGATTGCGCCACTGCACTCCAGCCTGGGTGACAGTGGAGACTCCGTCTTAATAATAATAATAATAAAGAGCCTGTAAGGCTAGAGGAAGAAGAAAGGACCTGCCCCTTGTATCTGCTTGTGCTTCCTGTGACCATCACCCTAGCAATGCTTCTTTACACTTGCAATGGCAGTTTCTATAACATCAACTTCCTCTAGTTTTTCTAACAGAGGCATAATGAATATCCATGTACCTCCAATACCCTCAGAGACATCAGCATCAGCTGACTGGCACTCCTTCAGCATCCCTTCAGAAGTCTGGATTTTAGCTCTACAGAACCTCGCCTTTAAATTTCTAAGTTTTAGGCTGGGTGCGGTGGCTCATGCCTGTAATCCCAGCACTTTGGGAGGCTGAGGCGTTTGGATCACTTAAAGTCAGGAGTTTGTGACCAGCCTGGCCAATATGGTGAAACCCTGTCTATATTAAAAATACAAAAACAATTAGCCAGACGTGGTGGCACATGCGTGTAATCCAGCTACTTGGGAGGCTGAGGCAGGAGAACCACTTGAACCCAGTAGGTGGAGGCTGCAGTGAACCGAGATAGTGCCACTGCAGTCCAGCCTGGGCAACAGAGTGAGACTCTGCCTCAATAAATAAATAAATACATTTCTAAGTTTTAATAATTCCAACCTCTTCCCTTTGTTGTTTTAGTGCTGGGGTGTTAGCTGCTTATTGCAATTGCCACTTCTATGATATCTCAGAGTTTTCTTTTTACGTTTTCCAGGATAGTCAAGAAATTCATACTTCGTAATAATTTTTTATATTAAATCTACTTGTTCAAGTTTTCTATTTTCTGATCAGACCTTAATACATGTGAGGACAGACCTTGCTTTGTATGGTAGTACAGGATCATAAAAATGATTGGGGAAGCCAAAAGTGAGCAAAATCATCTTACCAATCAATGGATATAGCAAGATGAAAAAGTTGTAGAGATTGCTTCACAACAATGTGAATATGTTTAACATTGCTGAACTGTATGCTTAAAAATGGTTATGATGATAAATTTTGTTGTGTTTTTAACCATAATTAAAAAAAAGTGGAAAAAATTACAATTGTCTTTCAACCTTCAAAAACTTTTATCAAGATGTTAAAAACAGCCAGGTGTGGTGGCTCACACCTGTAATCCCAGCACTTTGGGAGGCCAACGCAGGAGGATTGCTTGAGCCCAGGAGTTTGAGCCCAGCCTGGACAACATACTGAGACACTGTCTCTACTGAAAAACAAATGAAAAAAGACATTAAAAAGTTTATGTCCGTCTAAATGTATATAGGGGAAAAAAGAAATGAAAAATATTTTTAGTACACCATACTTCAAAATATTAGAAACATTGAAAAACTACAGTGTTATATTTATTTGCTTAAAAAAAAAAAGTATCAAGAGTAATTTGAACAAGGAACTGATATCCAAGGATAATCTGCTACAAAAAAAAAAAAAAAAAAGAGTAGTTTCTACAGTGCATGTCATCTTCTTCTGTCTTGTAACTTACAATATGGAGGAACATATTTTCCATGCCTTGGAAAACTGTAATATACCCTTCCAACATTTTATCTTTTTTGCTTTCAAGGTTATATCTCCAATATTTTATTTTAATATGAAGATTTTTTTGATGGCATCACTTCCTCTGAGACATAGCCATCTTTTTTTTTTTTACCACAATCACTTTCTTAATTATGTCAATAAATTCACATTTACTAAGTTCCTCTGGCTGAGTATCTAGAATCTCTTGAACAGAAGCAATGTGAACATCCCCGAAGTCAGCTATTTCTTCTATAACTCCATTATGTTTGATTTGCATTTCACTTCTGGCATCATCAACTTTAGTTTCTTTGCTGCACTTTCATCTTTGTTGGCCAACTTCCTTTTCTGATTATCTATTTTTGTAAAATGCTATATGGGTTTATCACTGGGAGAGAAGAAAGTAACACAACTACATGCTTTGGTGTCTGTGGGTGAAATGAACAGAGGCAAAGTGATCAATCACCGACAGATTTTGGAAGAAGAGACATGATGAATCCCTGATAATCGTGTGCATGTTTTATTTACATAGTGATTTTTGGACTAAACAGCAGCAAAATTTTTACTTCATGCAATTATTCCCAATTAATATACCATCATAACTGAAATTGAGCCATGTTGTTGGGGCATTGGTATTATTTTTTTAGACAGAGTCTCACCCTGTCGCCCAGGCTGGAGTGCAATGGCACGATCTTGGCTCACTGCACCCTCTACCTCCTGGGTTCAAGTGATTCTCCTGCCTCAGCCTTCTGAGTAGCTGGAACTACAGGCACCCGCCACCACGCCCAGCTAGTTTTTGTATCTTTAGTAGAGATTGAGTTTCACAATGTGGCCAGGCTGTTCTTGAACTCCTGACCTCGTGATCCTCAGCCTCCAAAAGTGCTGGGATTACAGGCGTGAACCACCACACCTGGCCTGGGGCACTGGTATTATTTGACTAAACCTTAGTGTTGTCTGTTGGATTGTGACCCCAAAAGACAATTTGAGTCCTTACTCTTAGTACCTCTGAATGTGAACTTATTTGAAAATAGGGTCCTTTCATATGTAATTAGTTAATATGAGGTCATACTTGAGTAGAGTGGGGCCTTAATCCAACATAAATAACATCTTTATAAAAAGACAATGTGAAGATAAAAGAGAAAAAGACCATGTGAAGATAGAGGCCAAGATTGGAGTTATGCTGCTATAAGCCAAGAAACCCTTAGAGCTACCAGAAACTAGGAAGAGGAAAGGAAGGAAAGAGCCTTGCCAGCACCTTGATTTCAGACTTCTGGTCTCTACAACTATGAGAGAAGAAATCTGTATTGTTTTAAGTCACTCTGTTTGTGATATTTTGTGACAGTGGCCCCAGGAAACTAATACACATGGTAACTAAAATTTGTGCATATCAGAACTGTGCAAAGCAAGGACTGCCTATAGTCTCAATTACGTATATTATTGTTACTATATTATATATACTATTTTTTTTTTTGAGATGGAGTCTCTCTCTGTCACCAGGCTGGAGTGCAATAGCGCAATCTTGGCTCATTACAACCTCCACCTCCCCGGTTCAAGCAATTCTCCTGCCTCAGCCTCCCAAGTAGCTGGGACTACAGGCGCATGTCACCATGCCTGGCTAATTTTTTTGTATTTTTAGTAGAGACGGGGTTTCACCATGTTAGCCAGGAAGATCTCGAATGCCTGACCTTATGATCCACCTGTCTCGGCCTCCCAAAGTGCTGGTATTACAGGCGTGAGCCACCATGCCCAGCCTATATATATATTTTTTTAATCAAATTAGCTAATGCTATTTCACAGAGAGAACCAGGAAGTAGGATGTTGATACCTGTCACATGTAAGCATTTTAACAGATTGGTGGAGCATATCTAAGATGACCCTTATAGCCACACACACATCATTTTAACACTTTCTTAAGGTGATGAAAATGAACACTTTCAGCTGCTTAATAACATACAAAACAAGATGCAAAAGTATATATAAAAATTGTATTTGATGACCAATGTTTCATTATTCTATCATTTGGGTAATATCCAGGTTCAAATATGAACCATTAATTAATAGTAGTAGTTCAGAGTCTTAAAGTTCTTAGATATTTGTCTCAAGACTAAGAATCCTGGAGATTATGTTTAAGCTGACACAGTATGGAACATAATTACTATTGATATGAAAGTTTGTCAGTATTATAATTCAATTTAGTTGAATACATAATTTTACATATTTTATAATATTAAATGCTTATACTCAATATATATTAATAAATATTACTGATCAAATCAAGAAGACATATCATTCTTTTTTTTTTTTTTTTGAGTCAGAGTCTTGCTCTGTCACCCAGGCTAGAGTGCAAAAGCGTGATCTCAGCTCACTGCAACCTCCACCTCCCAGGTTCAAGTGATTCTCCTGCCTCAGCCTCCCGAGTAGCCAGGATTACAGGCGCCCGACACCATGACTGGCAAATTTTTGTACTTTTAGTAGAGACGGGGTTTCACTATGTTGGCCAGGCTGGTCTCTTTGGCCAGGCTGGTCTCTAATTCCTAACCTCATGATCTGCCCACCTTGGCCTCCCAAAATGTTGGGATTACAGGTCTGAGTCACCGCACTCAGGCTTTTTTTCTTTTTTTTTGAGACTGAGTCTCACTCTGTCACCCCAGCTGGAGTGCAGTGCCGCAATCTTGGCTCACACAACCTCCGCCTCCTAGGTTCAAGTGATTCTCCTGCCCCAGCCTCCTGAGTAGCTGGGACTACAGACATGTGCCAACCATGTCCAACTAATTTTTATAATTTTAGTAGAGACGGGGTTTCATCATGCTGGCTAGGCTGGTCTCGAACTCCTGACCTCAGGTGATCTGCTTGCCTCAGACTCCCAAAGTGCTGAGATTATAGGCATGAGCCACCACACCTGGTCATATAGGCTATTTTAAACTATACACGTGAAGACACATTAAGAACTGCAGATTCCATTCCACAATGTTAGCCATGGGTAAAAAAATTAATACAGAGCACAAAAACTCACCAATCCAGATATCCAGTTTTTCAGTGGGCACAAAATATTTGCTTATTTAATTTGAGTTCACAAATAATTAGACAAGCAAATAAAAACGAGATTAATAGAAACTATACAAACATATGGAAATTAAACAATATCTTCTTGAACGATCAGTGGGTTCATGAAGAGATTAAGAAGGAAATTGAAGTTGGGTGCAGTGGCTCACGCCTATAGTCCCAGCACTTGGGGAGGCCGAGGCGGGCGGATCACGAGGTAAGGAGATTGAGACCATCCTGGCTAACACGGTGAAACTCCGTCTCTACTAAAAATACCAAAAATTAGCCAGGCGTCGTGGCACGTACCTGTAGTCCCAGCTACTCGGGAGGCTGGAGCAGGATAATCGCTTGAAACCAGAAGGCGGAGGTTGCAGTGAGCTGAGATTGCGCCACTGCACTCAAGTCTGGGCAACAGAGCAAGACTCTGTCCCAAAAAAACAAAAACAAACAGAAAAACCAAACAAATAAAACAAATGATAATGGAAACACAACATGTCAAAATCTGTGGAATACAGTGAAAGCAGTACTAAGACGGAAGTTTATAGTTATAATCACTTATATCAAAAAGAAGAAAAACTTCAAAGAAACGACCTAGTGATGCATCTTAAAGAACTGGAAAAGCAAAAGCAAATCAAATCCAAAACTAGAAGAAAAAATAATAATAAAGATCAGAGCAGAAATAAATGAAATTGAAACAATCAAATGCAAAGATTAATTAAAAAGTTGGTTTTTTAAAAAAAGATAAAATTGACAAATCTTTGATCAGACTAAGACAAAAAAGAGAAGACCTGAATAAATAAATTAGAGATGAAGAAAGAGACATCACAACTGATACTACAGAAATTCAAAGGACCATTAGTGGCTACTGTGAGCCACTATATGCCAATAAATTGGAAAATGTAGAAGAAATTGATAAATTCCTAGACACATGAATCCTATCAAGATTGAACCATGAAGAAATCCAAAACTATAAAACATTGATGCAAGACAATGAAAATGACATCAAAAAAAAAAAAAAAAGGAAAGATATTCCATGTTCATGGATTGGAAGACTCAATATTATTAACATGTCCATAACTAAAAACCAGTAACAAGGAACAAGATCAAAGCCATAATTAAAAGTCTCCCAGCAAAGAAGAGCCTGGGACCAGATGGCTTTACTGCTGAATTCTACCATACATATGAAATGGAACTGATACCAATTGTACTCAAACTATTGTAAAAAATAGAGGAGGAGGGAAAACTTCCAAACTCATTCTACGAGGCCAGTGTTACACTGATAACAAAACCCACGAAACATCCAAAAAAAAAAAAAGAAAGAAAGAAAAGAAAAAAAAGAAAGGAAACTAGCCAAATATCACTAATGAATATTGACGCAAAAATCCTCAGCAAAACTCTAACATAAAAAATACATTAAAGTCCGGGCATGGTGGCCCATGCCTGTAATCCCAGCACTTTGGGAGGCCCAGGCGGGTAGATCACCTGAGGTCAGGAGTTCCATCTCAGCCTGGCCAACATGGTGAAACCCCATCTCTACTAAAAATACAAAAATTAGCCTGGCATGTTGGTGGGTGCTTGTAATCTCAGCTACTTGGGAGGCTGAGGCAGGAGAATCGCTTGAACCTGGGAGATGGGGTTTCACCATGTTGGCCAAGCTACTCTCGATCTCCTGACCTCAGGTGATCCTCCAACCTCAGTGGGAGGTGTGTGCCACTGCGCCCAGCCCTAATTGTACTTTTTTTTTAATTTTATTTTTTGGAGTCTGGCTCTGTCACCCAGGCCAGAGTAGAGTGGCCACAATCTCAGGTCACTACAACCTCTGCCCCCTGTTTTCAAGTGATTCTCCTGCCTCAGCCTCCCAACTAGCTGGGATTACAGGCTGCGCCACCATGCCTGGCTAATTTTTGTATTTTCAGTAGAGACAGGGTTTTGTCATGTTGGCCAGTCTGATCTCGAACTTCTGACCTCAAGTGATCCGCCCACCTTGGCCTCCCAAAGTGCTGGGATTATAGGCGTGAGCCACTGCACCCAGCCTGGATAATTTTTCCTTTCCTTTTTTTTTTTTTGAGATGGAGTGTTGCCCAGGCTGGAGTGCAGTGATGTGATTTCAGCTCACTGCAACCTCCGCCTCCCAGGTTCAAGCCTCTTTGCCTCAGCCTCCTGAGTAGCTGGTATTATAGGCGCCTGCCACAATGCCTAGTTAATTTTTTTTTTTGTATTTTTAATAGAGACAGGGTTTCACCACCTTGGTGAGGCTGGTCTTGAACCCCTGACCTTATGATCCACCCACCTCTGCCTCCCCAGGTGCTGGGATTACAGGAGCCTGGCCGATAATTTTTCTTAATAAGAGAGAGTACCATGGTAAAGTGTGGGAAAAAAATGCTTCAAATTTATTTCTTCTTTAGAATTCTGTTTATATCTTAGTTACGTCTGCTACATTTTTGCAGGTTGTTGGAATCCCAAGCCAGGTAGAGCTTGCGGGTCATTTACAATTGCTTTCACTGAGAATTTTCTCTTCATTTGTTGGCAAGGCGTCTAACACGTGTGATTTCCTTTTAAGCAGATAAATGCCAGTTTCCTTCAATGGGAACACTTTTAGCTGAGTTTCTAAAAATAGGAATGGGATTTAAAGCAGGTTAGGTTCTCTTACAACTCCTACATTTCCCCCTTTTCCACAAATACATATGGATACTCTTTTTTACGTGTATTTATGTTTGTATCACATGGAAAACTTCCTTTTGGTGTTCCACTCAAGTAAAACTTACATGTCTTGAGGTATTTATTCCCTGGTCTACCTTAAGACCCTATGTCTTTCTGAACAGAACAGTGTTTAAGAGGGCAGTGGTGGTAACAAGATCTCAGTGTGAATCTTGGCTCAGCTCATGCTACCTCTGTGATCTTGAATAAGTACATTAACACTTTTTGTCTTAGTTTCTTTACCTGGTTTATGCTGAAACATTTCTTAGGCAGTTTGGGCTGCTATAACAAAGTGCCATAGACTGTATATAAATAACAGAAACTTATTCCTCACAGTTCTGAGGGCTAGAAGTCTTAGACCAAAGTGCCGGCATGGCTGTGTTCTGGTAAGGGCACTCTTCCAGCTGCAGACAGCCAACTCCTTGTTGCATCTTCACATGTCAGAAAAGGAGTGGGCTAGCTCTCTGACTTTTTTTTTTTTTTGAGATGGAGTCTCGCTCTCATTGTGCAGGCTGGAGTGCAGTGGCACGATCTCAGCTCACTGCAACCTCCACCACCCGGCTTCAAGCAATTCTCCTTCCTCAGCCTCCACAGTAGCTGGGATTACAGGCATGCACCACCATGCCCAGTTAATTTTTGTATTTTTAGTAGAGACTGGGTTTCACCATGTTGGCCAAGCTGGTCTCTAACTCCTGACCTCAGGTGACCCACCTGCCTCAGACTCCGAAAGTGCTGGGATTACAGGCCTTGAGCCACTGCGCCCAGCTCTGGCCTTTTTTTTTTTTTTTTTTTTTATAAGGACAGTAATCCAATTCATGAGGGCTCCACATTAGGTCATGATCTAATGACCTTCTAAAGGCCCCACATCCAAGTACCATCACACTGGGGTTTAGATATCAACCTATGAATTTGTCGGTGGAGACAAACATTAGCCCACAACAAAAGGGAATACAGGAAGGAATATTATACTGGTTCTTTCACTGCCCTACCAAATTCATCCACCAAGGTTCAATTATTCACCCATGTCTCCAGCCATTAGGAATTAATTGATAAAAGAAGCAATCCAGACAATGGTTCTTACTATACATAAGACTTATCTAATAAACTCATTAAAATGAAGATTCCTTGCCTTACACTCAGATACTCTAATTCTATAGAACTGAGATTAGCTAAGGAGACTGCATTTTTACCTAGACCTCCTAGGGAATTCTTATGCATGTGGTCCTTAAAACACATTTTTGGAATAGAAATGGAAAGCCAGGGTGGGTGTGGTAGCTCACGCCTGTAATGAGCACTTTGGGAGGCCAAGGTAGGCAGATTACTTGAGCTCAGGAGTTCAAGACCAGCCTGGGCAACAAGGCAAAACCTCGTCTCTACAGAAAATACAAAAATTAGCCAGGCATGGTGGCACACATCTGTAATTCCAGCTATTTGAGAGGGTGAGGTGGGAGGATCACTTGAGCCTGTGAGGTTGAGTCTGCAATGAGCCACAATTGCACCACTGTACTCAAGCCTGGGCGACAGAGTGAGACCGTGTCAAAAAAAAAAAAAAAAAAAAAAAAGAAAGAGGGAGAGGAAGGAAGGAAGGAAGGAAGGAAGGAAGGAAAGCTATCTTTCTATACCGATTGGTATAGAGGCAGAAACCATCATAGAATTATTGTTTTTGTTTTGTTTTGGGTTTTTTTTGAGATGAAGTCTCACTCTGTCACCCAGGCTGGAGTGCAGTGGCGTGATCTGGAGTCACTGCAACCTCTGCCTCCTGGTTTCAAGCAATTCTCCTGCCTCAGCCTCTCGAGTAGCTGGGACTACAGGTGCATGCCACCACATCCGGCTAATATTTTTGTATTTTTTTTTAGTAGAGACGGGGTTTCACCATATTGGCCAGGCTGGTCTCGAACTCCTGACTTCATGATCCACCCACCTCGGCCTCCCAAAGTGTTGGGATTACAGACGTGAGCCACTGCACCCGGCCTTAAGTGGCAACTATTTAAGGAAATAAAATGGGTGTAGTGAGTGATCCAGGCATAGGAGTTACAGAGGTTAAAAGAAAAAGCAGCAGATAATTAAGCAGAGTAATCTGAATCCTGCCAGAGGATGCCTTACTCCAGATATCAATGATTTTAGCTTTGGGACAATGGAATTTGCAAGAAAAAATTGAACCAGCTTATCAAGGTGTTGTTTAATATGTATTTCAGAAAACACTGAGCCTAATGAAGAGTTCTTAAACCACCACAATGGAATGGCAGGTTCTTAGACAGTTCTCTGACTTAAATGCCTTTATAAATGTGGAATATTTGAATGAATGAGAGATGGGGAACCCCACAGAAAAGAGTATATAATATTACACACTGGGAGAAAGAAAATAGCAAAATTTTTGTGGAGTTATTGATACTGACTATAATAACATGCAAAGTCTGTAGGACCCAGGACACCACTATTTTCATTAGCCAGAATAAGGTCCTTAAGATATCATATAATAGTTGGAACTCTAATATGAATTTGTTGCACCTTTGGCCCAATCAGATTCTGAACTCAATCTGAAGTTTCACATAGTCCCTGCTTAAAACATGATGGCTGACTAATTAGTTGGATGGTATGATCTACACTATGGTTGTCAATCATCCTTGGCCTGGTTCTTGCTCAAAGTAGCAAGGTGGTAGTGAAGGAGGCTTATCACCTGGAGTTTATCACCTGGTCTTCACTAAGGCTAACTTGTCTGCTAGCGTTGCTAAAGTTTGTTTGTTTTTGAGATGGAGTCTCGCTCTGTCGCCCAAGCTGGAGTGCAGTGGCACGATCTCAGCTCACTGCAACCTCCTCCTCTTGGGTTCAAGCAATTCTCCTGCCTCAGCCTTCCGAGTAGCTGGGACTACAGGTGCTCACCACCACGCCCAGCTAATTTTTGTATTTTTAGTAGAGACATGGTTTCACCATATTGACCAGGCTGGTCTTGAACTCCTGACCTTGTGGTTCGCCCGCCTCGGCCTCTCAAAGTGCTCGGATTACAGGCGTGAGCCACCAGGCCCGACTGCTGAAGTTTAAATTGGCAAAGCACACTGATCAGTGAACAGAAAGCCCATCCATAGTTTACAGGGAAGTCTTCCATCTGATTGCAGGTCAGTCAGTTTCACTGGCTCCCCTTGGCATGTAGAGGACACTGTTTTGTCTTTACTTAGACTCCCTCTGGTTGTATATTTGTTTTCATGGTTATAGTGTCATCATGCATGAACCTACTGAATGTGTTATACACCACTCAGACATTGCCTTAGACCATTCTTCATAGTGTAAGAAAAGAAGCTGAAGCCCACAGTATTTCTTGTTATTATACTTTTTTGTGCTTATAAGTCAGCCATATAAGAAACTGGAACATTTTATTGAAAATTCAACCAGGGTATAAGATTGGGAACCTCATTTTGCAAACTTACAGCTCTGTCTTGCAGAATGTGATATATGTTCTGAACCAGTGACCAACAATGATACTTTCCCTCCCATAGTAAGGAATAAGACTCCAGGAAACTAGCAGTGTACTTGGGAGGGGCACTGCTCATGTTCGCATCTAATAATCTGTTTTCAGAATTTTTGTGTCCTCAACTTGTAACCACAGGATTTTCAGCTGTCAATTCTCAGTACCCAAGAGAATGGTACTGTGTGATAATAGTGGAAATAAATTTGAAGTACAAACTGCCACCTAACTATTTCAGGCTCTATATGCCATTGGAGCAAGACACAAAAAGGACATGATGATTTTAACTGTATTATAGATCTGGATTACATAGGAGAAATGAAGAATACAGCAAGAATCCTAGGGAACACCTGGGGTCACCTCTTTTTACTACTATCTAATGGTGCCAGAGTACCTGAGACCTATTGGAAGTATCACAAATAATTCATCACCCTCAGAATTGAAGGTATAAGTCACTCTGCTCTGGGTGGGGTGAGGAGGTAAGGGAGGAGAAGGAAGAGGAGCAGAATCATACAAGCTTAAGTGTTGCTGGAAGGCAAAGAACACAGTCCAGGTAAAAAGAAAGATAAGTCATAAATACTAGCTATAGTCTCTATGTCAAGGTTATTATTGCTAATTTTGTTTTTGGTAATTGTGAAAATTACTAATTGTCCTTCGTCACTTCTTTTTCCCCTTCTTCTTTTGTGACAGAACATCAGTTTTTTGTTGTTGTTTTATTTTGTTTTGTTTTTGTTTGTTTTTTTTAAGAAAAGATCTCACTCTGTCACCCAGGCTGGAGTGCAATGGCAAGGTCTTGGCTCACTGCAACCTCCCCCTCCCAGGGTCACGCAATCCTCCCACCTCAGCCTCCAGAGTAGCTGAGACAACAGGTGGGGGCGCCACCATGCCTGGCTAATTTGTACTTTTTGTAGAGAGGGGTTTCACCATGTTGCCCAGGCTGGTCTCAAAGTCCTGGACTCAAGCGATACGCCTACCTCAGCCTCCCAAAGTGCTAGATTACAGATGTGAGTCACCATGCCTGGCCAGAACACCAGATTTTTATCTTGGCACATGACTACCTGAAATAAAGATTACTTTTCCTTATCTCTCTTTAAGCCATGAATGGCCATGTGACTAAGTTCTGACCAGTGGAATATAAGCAGAAGTATTGTTTGTGAAAATCCTTAAAGGGTGGGGGATGCTGGGGGAAGAAAAAAACGTTTTCACTTCCTCCTTTTTCTTGCTGACTGAAAAGTCATCATGTATGTTTGCTGTATAATTTGAGAGTATTCAATTGGTCCATAGAAGCTAAGACAAACAAGTGAGATATTTGAAACTTATATGAAGTATTAAGCCTGGATATCAGGTAAACTAGTAGCTTATAAGATACAGGTGAAACTTGGCTGGGCGCAGTGGCTAAGGCCTGCTTCCAGCGCTTTGAGAGGCCAAGGTGGGTGGATCACTTGAAGTCAGGAGTTTGAAACCAGCCTGGCCAACATGACGAAGCCCCATCTCTACTAAAAATACAAATACTTTCCAGCCTGTCAGCCTGTGCAAGGAAACGAATTTTGCCAAGAAGAAGAATGAGCTTGGAGGTGGATTTTTCCTTAGGATTTTCCTTAGACAAGAACTCAGTCCAGCTGAACCTTGACTTCAGCCTTGTGATACTTTGAGCAGAGAACCCAGTCATGCAGTACCCAATGTCCAACCTATATAACCATGAGCTAGTAAATGGGTATTGCTTTAAGCTGCTAAAATTGTGGTAGTTTGTTACACAGAAATGGGAAACAAATGCAGCTACTCATTAGTGATACTCATTATGATGTCATTCTGGTCTTGTCTGTGCTCTAAAAACACAGATGACACCCACAGCTGTTTAGTAGGTTAATTAGGGAGCTACAGTTGTAGCCAGGCATACTTGTCCTCCTTGCCTTTTGCTTTTAGAGCAAATGAGTGTGTTGGTTCCAGGCACTCTCTGTCTGCTAAGCTCCCTTGTCCAAATCCCAGTTCTGCTCCTCATGAGCATACCTTCGAAGGGAAGACTGATGTAGCAGAAACAAAGATAGGACCTGTACATGTTGAAAACCCACAATTCACATTATGTGGTCTTTTTACCCTACCTGTATCCTATCCTAAGTATGTTCACCTGTTACCTCATTCCTTTGTCCTTGTTGCTCAGTCTGTGTTTTTGTTGTTGTTGTTGATTTGTTTTTTTTTTGTTTTTTTGAGACAAAGTGTTGCTCTGTCACCCAGGAGGCAATGCCGTGGTTCGATCTTGGCTCACTGCCACCTTCGCCTTCTGGGTTCAACCGATTCTCCTGCCTCAGCCTCCCTAGTAGCTGGGACTACATGCATGTGGCACCATGCCTGGCTAATTTTTTAAGTTTTAGTAGAGATGGGGTTTCACCATGTTGGCCAGGCTAGTCTTGAACTCCTGGCCTCAAGTGATCTGCCCGCCTTGGCCTCTCAAAGTGCTAGGATCCCAGGAGTGAGCCACCATGCCTGGCCCAGTCTTTTTTATTTTATTTAATTTATTTATTTTAAGACAGAGTCTCTCACCCACTCTTTTGCCCAGGCTGGAGTGCAGTGGCACTGTCTCAGCTTACTGCAATCTCCGCCTCCTAGGTTCAAGCAATTCTCATGCCTCAGCCTCCTGAGTAGTTGGGATTGCAGGCATGTGCCACCCACCACACCCAGCTAATTTTCTTATTTCTTTTAGTAGAGACGAGGTTTTGCCATGTTGGCCAGGCTGGTCTCAAACTACTGACCTCAAGTGATCTGCCCGCGTTGGCCTCCCAAAGTACTGGGATTACAGGCCTGAGCCACCATGCCTGGCCTCAGTCTGCGTTTTAAATTGATTCAATAAACCACGTAATTCAGGCATCTTTACTTAATCTGCATGGCTTTTTGTTTGATGACTTCTATGATAGCTTGCATGGTAGTATACTTAGGGGCTACTATTGAGCTAAAGTAATTTCTCACATGACAAATGTGGATGTAAGGACTGACACTCAAACAGCCATCTGGGACCATAAGGTGAAAGGTTCATGCTGAGGATGGAGTAGCAGCAAGACGGAAGAAGAAATGAGAAACAATTTAGCAGGAGCCCAGATCTCTTATGATGGGCTGTCCTAGTCCTGGATTGCCTCCCTATATTTTTTTATGTGTGAAAAAATAAACTGATTTTTTAAAAAAGTCAATATTATTGTAGATTTTCTGTCACAACTCAATCTAGCTCTACTTAATACACTAATATTCCATATTTCTTCCACTATTTTAAATCACTTTTTCAAAATGTGGTCAGTCTAAGGGCCATCTAAAGCATCTATCTGAGCTACTTGTCAAAATTTAGTTGCTACCTCACAGTCTGTAGTGGGACCCCAGGATTCTCCACTAATGATAAGTCTCTTTGGATATTCTTATGCCACCAATATTTGTAAACCACTGATCAATAGGAAATGTCTGTGTTTTTCATCTTTAGAATTTAATCCAAAGACTAAATAATGGCAAAGAATAAAACCTGGGGCTGGGCACAGTGGCTCATGCCTGTAATCCCAGCACTTTGGGAGGCTGAGGCAGGCAGATCACTTGAGTTCAGGATCAGCCTGGGCAACATAGCGAAACTTCATCTCTACAAAAAAATACAAAAATTAGCTGGGCATGGTGGCAAATGCCTGTAGTCCCAGCTATTTGTGAGGCTGAGGTAGGAGGATCACTTGTGCCCTCGAGTCAGAGGTTGCAGTAAACTGAGATCATGCTGCTGAACTCCAGCCTGGGTGACAGAGCAAGACTTTGTCTCAAAAAACAAAATACAATAAAACCTGGATATAGGTCCGCAAAGGAACTAGAGGGCTAATATAAAATACCTAGATATTTTGAACTGAAGAGAAAAATCAACTTTAAAAATTACCCCTCGTATTAGTTTAGAGTGGCTGCCATAACAAATGACCAAAACAATGATGGTTTTAAACAACATACATATCTGTCTCTCACAGTTCTGGAGACTGGAAATGTAAAAATCAACGTGTCAGCAGGGCCATGCTCCCTCCAGAGCCACTGGGAGAGAATTGATTTCTGGCCTCTTTTAGCTTCTTCTGGGAGCTATCTGGCATTTCTCGGCATTCCTTGGCTCACAGCCACATCTCTCTGATCTGGGCCTCCGCCTTCATATTGCCTCCTCTTCCTTAGAAAGATCGTCTTTCTAATCTTCCCCTGCTTCTCTGTTTTAAGGATACATGTAATTGTATTTAGGACAATGATCCAGGACATAATAATCCAATAATCCAGGATAAATGCTTCCTCTGAAGATCCTTAACTTAATCAGATATTTTCCATACAAGATAATATTCACTCTTTTGCAATGTAAAGTAGTATTTTCAGGTTCTGGAGATTAAGAAATGAATATATGGGGGGAATTTTTTCTCCTACTACATATTTATTTATTTATTTATTTATTTATTTATTTATTTTTGAGATGGAGTATTGCTTTGTCATCCAGGCTGGAGTGCAGTGCTGTGATCTTGACTCACTGCAACCTCCGCCTCCCTGGTTCAAGCAATTCTCCCTGCCTCTGCTTCCTGAGTAGCTGGGATTACAGGCATGAGCCACTGTATCTGTCCTCACATCTCTTAATGCTATTTTTGGACAGACTAATTGTTCATGCTTGTTAAGGAGGTAGTGAATATATTGTAGTCTTTCGTATGACAGTAGATCATTTTTGGAATTACCGAGAACTGTTTTATGCATTACACCCAAGAAAGGAAATATATTGGACATAAAAGTCATACTAGCTGCCACATCCACTGTGCTTCTTTATCTTAAGCCTTGCTCAGGGAAATTGCTCTGAAATGTATTACAGTGTCACTGATTAGATCATGTACCTACGTACATGATTTACAAGAAGCTAGCTTACAACCTAGGAGATTACTTGTAGGGGTGATCGTAAACATCTAAGACAAATACTCTTGCTTCCTCTGTAATTTGGACTGTGGAGTTTGAAGCATGGTGAAGACTGGCCAGTGAGTAGAGAGATGAAGATTCAGCAGATCTAGGATAGGACCTTAGTGTTCATTCTCTCTCTCTTTCCAGTAGTTCTTTTCCACTCCATGATTGAAGAATCTCTGTTGTTTTGAAAGAATTAGGGCATATCAAGTCAAGTATTTAAATCTTGTTCCTACCACCTGCTAGCTCTGTGGTTGTCACTTAATCTCTCTGATATTTAACTTCTTCAACTATGAAGATTATGCCTACCTATGAGAATTATAAAGATTATATGATGCGGCCGGCATGGTGGCTCACGCCTGTAATCCCAGCACTTTGGGAAGCCAAGGCGGGTGGATCACGAGGTCAGGCGTTTGAGACCAGTCTGGCCAACATAGTGAAACCCTGTCTCTACTAAAAATACAAAAAATTAGCTGGGCATGGTGGCAGATGCCTGTAATCCCAGCTACTCAGGAGGCTGAGGCAAGAGAATCACTTGAACCTGGGAGGTGGAGGTTGTAGTGAGCCAAGATTGCACCACTGCACTCCAGCCCAGGTGACAGTGCCAGATTCTGTCTCAAAAAAAAAAAAAAAAAAAAAAAAATTATATAATGTAATATATTTAAAGTACCTAGCAGAGTACCAGGCACACTGGAAAGCCTCAATAAACGAAATATAGCAAGGGCTTTACTGCCATTTCTAAACAACAGATAGGGTGACTAAAACTACAAATACGGTCCAGTTACATAGCATAAGAAATCTGACAAAGCTCTTACAGTCTTTCGTATGTTGTCTCAGCCGTTTGTGCTATACAATAAAATAGCTGAGACTGTGGCTGGGTATGGTGGCTCACACCTGTAATCTCAGCACTTCGGGAGGCCAAGCCAGGAGGATCACTTGAGGCCAGGAGTTTGAGACCAGCCTGGGCAACATAGCAAGACCCCATCTCTACAAACAATTTAAAAATTAGTTGCACATGATGGCACGTGCCTGTTGTCCCAGCTCCTAAGGAGGCTGAGGCAGAAGGATCACTTGAGCCCAGGAGGCCGAGGCTGCAGTGAGCTATGATTGCATTACTATACTACAGCCTGAGACTCTATCTCAAAACAAACAAACAAACAAAAAACACAGCAACAACAAACCTGAAACTGTGTCCTCAGATGGCAGAAAAGCTAGAGAACAAGCTAAATAAATGTGTCATATTCTATATGAAGTGGGCAAGTTACAGAGAATCCCATTGTCTTAGGGACAGTTTAATTTGCTACAACAGAATAGCAGAGACTGGGCAATTTATAAAGAAGAGAAATTTCTCACAATTCTGGAGGCTGAGAAGTCTAAGATCAAGGCACTGGTACGTTCAGTTGTCTGGTGAAGGCTACAGGCTCCAAAGGGGAGGGCTGCTGTGTCCTTCTATGGTACAAGGTAGAAGGAAGGGCAAGAGAACTAGAAGCTACATGAAGCCTCTTTTATAACATCCTTAATTCCCTTAATGAGAACAGAACCTTAATGACATTTTCACCCCTTAAAGTCCTCACCTCTTAATAAGATCACATTGGCAACACCTGAATTTTGGAGGGGACACAGCAACATCTTTTTATGAAATAACATTAGGAACCCACTGAATTTTTGTTCTCCAGATTCACTCTAGTTCAACACATGCAATTCTTGGTAAAATTTCTCTTCCTATCATGTGCGATTATATCAAGGGATAACTAACTTTTGTTCAGGAACCTCATCTCTGCTTAGAAATTTGCATTTCTGAGCATCAGTAGATTGCAGGTCCTACTCATTAGGGCATTTCTTATGGTACTGATATTATATTTTAGTCCTAATTAACATTAACAAGATGATTTTCATGTGGGGGAAAGGTATTCATTTGAGTGCAGATAGAACTGGATTCATGGAACTCTTCAAAGATGTGTAGAGTGGTGCAGGAAGCTCTGGATTATTCCTTACTGCCTCACTGATACCATAAATAGTTGGATTACTGCTGTAACTAGATACACGCATTCTTGAAAAATGTCTAATCTTGCAAAATTGTGCACTAAAACTACTCAAACCTTACGCAGTATTTTAACAAAAGCAATATCAAAAATGCTAATAATAATAGCACAGTTTAAAAGATAGGTTGAGTTTCTAATTAATATATTACAGAAAATATAGTTAAAAAAGAAAACCAAAAACATAAGAAGGTAGTATGAAGGAGAAGCTAAAAGGAAAGTTCTTAACAGTTTACATCACAGAGACAAGGACAGAACTACACTGTTACCAGAAATTCCACCTAGAGAAGCTGTTGCAGACTTTGCACAAAATGTGGTAAGGCTGGAGACTTTGGCTTATTTCATTGTGTGTGTTTGTGTGTTTGCACAAAGCCTATGGAGAATTCACATTAAGCAGTTTTAAGACAGAGTCCATGGCCAGACAGAGCTAAACAGAAGAACTTGCAATGTACAGACATCTTGCACTCTATGCTTCCGCTGTGACTGGCGGCATTCCACTAAGTTAGGGTGCATACTATGCAGCAGCTGTAATCTAGCACTTCACTTCTCTGTAAATATACCTAATGATAGACTTTTTTTAAAAAACACACATTGACATATATTTGATATAGGTGAAGTTTAAGAAATAAAATGGCTGAGTGCGGTGGCTCACGCCTGTAATCCCAGCACTTTGGGAGGCCGAGGCAGGTGGATCATGAGGTCAGGAGGGAGACCAGCCTGGCTAATATGGTGAAACCCCGTCTCTACTAAAAATACAAAAAATTAGCCGGGCGTGGTGGCGGGCGCCTGTAGTTCCAGCTACTCAGGAGGCTGAGGCAGGAGAATGGCTTGAACCTGGGAGGCGGAGCTTGCAGTGAGTGGAGATCGCGCCACTGCACTCCAGCCTGGGCGACAGAGCGAGACGTCTCAAAAACAAACAAACAAACAATCAAAAAATACCATTTCATTTCAAAGTTGAGCACTGAAGATTGAATATAATATTATTTTTTGCTAGACTGTAAGTTCTTCCAGGTAAGAAAATAGGACTATTTAGTATTGGATCTCAAGTTTTCAACAGTGCTTTGTACTTAGTAGTTACTGAACAAATGTTTATCAAATGAATGACTTTTCCCTTTCATGCTATACTCCATCCTATTTTCCTACTCACTAAAATTGCCATTCAGTGCAGAGTTATTTTATAAGTGAAATTTATTTATTTATTTGGAGCCAGGGTCTCACTCTGTTACCCAGGCTGGAGTGCAGTGGCTCACTGAAGCCTCGAACTCCCAGGCTCCAGCAATCCACCTCTGCCTCCCAAATAGCTGAAACAGGCCTGTGCCAGCATGCCTGGCTAATTTGGTTTATTTTCTATAGAGACAAGGTCTCTCTGTGTTGCCCAGGCTCATCTCAAACTCCTGGGCTCAAGTGATACTCCTGCTTTGGCTTCCCAAAGTACTGGGATTATAGAAATGCACTTTATAATCTTTATTTATGAACTTATTTCTTCTATCTAGCTGTGCTTTTGTATTTGTTAACCAACACCTGGCTTTTCTCCCTCCTCACTACCCTTCCCAGGCTCTAGTAGCCACTGTTCTACTCTCTGCTCCTATGAGATCAACTTTGAGAACATGCAGTATTTATCTTTCTGTCCCTAGCTTACTTCATTTAAAACAATGTCCTCCAAGCTCATCCACATTGCCATGAATGTCAGAATTTCATTGTTTTTTATTTTATCACTAAATAGTATTTAATCGTGTAAGTATGCAGCACATTTTCTTTATCCATTCGTCTGTTGATGGACACTTAGGTTGATTCCAGATCTTAGCGATTGTGAATAGTGCTGCAATAAACATGTTTATTTTGCTGTTGTTGTTGTTGTTGTTTTTGAGTCTCACTCTTGTCACCCAGGCTGGAGTGCAGTGGCATGATCTTGGCTCACTGCAACCTCCCCTCCCGGATTCAAGCAATTCTCCTGCCTCAGCCTCCCAAGTAGCTGAGATGACAAGTGCCAGCCACCACACCGGGCTAATTTTTTGTATTTTTAGTAGAGACGGGGTTTCACCATGTTAGCCAGGATGGTCTGGATCTCTTGACCTTGTGATACACCCGCCTTGGCCTCCCAAAGTGCTGGGATTACAGGAGTGAGCCACCGCGCCCAGTCTAATTTTTGTATTTTTAGTAGAGGCAGGGTTTGGCCATGTTGGCCAGGCCAGGCTGGTCTGGAACTCCTGACCTCAGCTGATCCGCACACCTGGACCTCCCTAAGTGCTGAGATTAAAGGCATGAGCCACCGCGCCTCCGACCAAACATAGGTTTTTATTGCACTCCCGTGTATTATCCCTGCCATACACGGGTATGTATGTATGTATGCATGTATCAGACATACGGTATGTATGTATGTATGTATGTATGTATGTATGTATTTTCGAGACAGGGTCTCACTCTGTCACCCAGGCTGGAGTGCAGTGGCGCGATCTCGGCTCACTGCAACCTCTGCCTCCCAGGTTCAAGTGACTCTCCTGCCTCAGCTCCCTGAGTAGCTGGGACTATAGGCACCTGCTACTGCACCCAGCTAATTTTTGTAATTTTAGTAGGGATGGGGTTTTGCCATGTTGACCAGGTTTGTCTTGAACTCCTGACCTCAAGTGACCTCAAGTGATTTGGAAACAAAATACAAGGCTGGGCATGGCGGCTCACACCTGTAATCCCAGCACTTTGGAAGGCCAAAATGAGAGTATTACTTGAGCCCGGGAGTTCAAGATCAGCCTGGGCAACAAAGTGGGAACCTGTCTCTACAAACAAACAAAAACAAACAAACAAACAAGCAAACAAAAAATAGTGGCTTGTGCCTGTTGTCCCAGCCACTTAGGAGGCTGAGGCAGAAGGATTGCTTGAGTTTGCAAGGTCGAGGCTGGAGCAATGGGCTATGGTTGTGCCACTGTACCCCAGCCTAGGGGACAGAGGAAGACCTGGTCACAAAACAAAAAACAAAAACCAATCATAGACATTATTTGTCATTTTCTTTGTTCCCACACAAATGTACAGCAGAATTTTTGGTTTTTTTTTTTTCAGAACTGCTGGGTTGATGGATTTAGCAGTCATCAATGACTAGACTCTGAATTGATCATTTCGTTAGGGGTTGTAACATAGTAATCTGATTTTTTTTTTTTTTAAGAGAGAGAGGGTCTCACTTTGTCACACAGGCTGAACAGAAGTGCAGTGGCACAGTCATAGCTCACTGTAGCTTTGAACTCTTGGGCTAAAGGATCCTCCTTCCTCAGCCTTCCAAGTAGCTGGGATTACAGGCATACATCAACATGCCTAACTAGATTTTTATTTTTAGTATAGACAGGTCTCACTATGTTGCCCAGGCTGGTCTTGAACTCCTGGCCTCAGGTGATTCTCCTACCTCAGCCTCCCAAAGTGCTGGGATTACAGGCATGAGCCACCACACCCAGCCAGTAATATGAGTATTAAAATGCAAATCTGATCTTGTCACTCTTCTGCTTTAAATAGCCTTCTATTGTTCTTAGGTTAAAGTCCAGCAGTATTTTACTGTAGATCTCCATAGATGCTTTTGCTGGGGGCCAGGAGTGAATTTTCTATTTCTGGATACAAAGTGAGAGATGGATATTTCAGGATTTACCCAGAGAGCTACTGCTGGAAAACAGAGAAACTAACAAAGTTTTGTTGCAGCTTTTTGCTGGAGAAACAAAATTGGAGGCTGGAGGAGCTAAGATGCTAGTAAGACAAGAATAGAGAATGGAAGTTGACATGCAAACAATTTTTTCTTAAAGACATTTGCTAAACTTTTAAACAGTGGAATTCCTAAGCCGTGCAGGGTGAGGAGCTAAAAAAAAAATAAAGCAAAATGCTTCCAAATATCACAGTGGATTGTTTTTTTGTTAGTTTGTTTTGCTTTGTTTTTTGCTTTTTTTGAGACAGAGTTTCACTCTTGTCACCCAGGCTGGAGTGCAGTGGTGCAATCTTGGCTCACTGCAACCTCCGCCTCATGTGTTCAAGTGATTTTCCTGCCTCAGCCTCCGGAGTAGCTGGGATTACAGGTGCCTGCCACCACGCCTGGCTAGTAGTGCAGTGTTTTTGTTTTTTAGTCTCATGGTGTGGTATGGTTTGGCTCTGTGTCCCCACCCAAATCTCATGTCGAATTGTAATTCCCACCTGCTGAGGGAGGGACCTGGTGGGAGGTAACTGGATCATGGGAGTGGTTTCCCCCATGCTATTCTCATGATAGAGAGGGAGTTCTCACCAGATCTGATGGTTTTATTATAGAAGTGGCAATTTCCCCTGCATGCTCTCTCTCCTGCTGCTGTATAAGATGTGCCTTGCTTCCCCTTCGCCTTCTGCCATGATTGTAAGTTTTCTGAGGCCTCCCAGTCATGAAGAATTGTGAGTCAATTAAACCTCTTTGCTTTATAAATTACCCAGTCTCAAGTAGTACCTTTATAGCAGTATGAAAATGGACTAATACATGATGCTAAAGAGATAAGGATTAGAATTCATGATGCTAAAGAGATAAGGATTAGAATTTAGGACTTTCCAGGAAAAGGGCCCAGGTTAATATACCAGGCACTCAAAAAGTTTTAAATTTTGAAGCATTTGGGATTTCAGATTAATTGATTAGGAATACTCAATCTGTATTGATTCTACTTTTTTTTTTTGAGACAGTTTCGCTCTTGTTGCCCAGGGTGGAGTGCTATGGCATGATCTTGGCTCACTGCAACCTCCGCCTCCCAGGTTCAATTCTCATGCCTTAGCCTCTGAGTAGCTAGGGCCACAGGTGTGCGCCACCACATCTGGCTATTTTTGCAGTTTTAGTAGACATGGGGTTTCGTTATTTTGGTCAGGCTGATCTCAAACTCAAGTGATCGGCCCGCCTTGGCCTCCCTAAGTGCTGGGAGCCACTGTGCCTGGCCAACATTTTATTTTTATTTTTATTTATTTGTTTATTTAATTTTTTTTTTTTTGAGACGGAGTCTCAGTCTGTCACCCAGGCTGGAGTGCAGTGGCGGGATCTAGGTTCACTGCAAGCTCCGCCTCCCAGGTTCTGGACATTCTCCTGGCTCAGCCTCCCGAGTAGCTGGGATTACAGGCGCCTGCCACTACACCCGGCTAATTTTTTGTATTTTTAGTAGAGACGGGGTTTCACCATGTTAGCCAGGATGGTCTCAATCTCCTGACCTCATGAGCCACCCGCCTCGGCCTCCCAAAGTGCTGGGATTATAGGCGTGAGCCACCGTGCCTGGCCCATTTTATAAAAAAGTATTTATTATTATTATTATCAATAGTTCTTTTATGCAAGTCTTTTTTTTTCTAATACTCAGACTTTTTAATTTTTGAAGTATTAATTTTGATAAATCTTTTAGGTAAATAGATCTATATCAGTAGCTTTTCTGAAAGGATAGATGGGTCATGTATTTTCTGAGCCTTTGAATATCTAAGAATATATATCTGTTTCTTTTCTACATGAAATATTTATACAAAAATTCTAATATCCTATCATTTCCCTTCAAGGCTCTTACGATATTATGCCATTGATTGTTGTTTAATGTCGCAGAGTAGAAGTTGATGTCAGCGTCAGTTTTGTTTCTTCAAATATAGCATATTGTATATCTACCTCTCACCCAACCACCAAATACGCAGCCATAGTATATACACTTTTTTAACCCCATCTTTAGCTAAAACTCATAGGATTTTTCTTTATCTTGCCTATTTAATTTAAATATTCTTCCAAAATGTTTTTTAAATATAGGCCTCTTTTTAAATTAATGTCATTTGAAATTCACTGAGACTTTTGGACTGGTAGTCTGAAAAGTAACTTGTAGCTGTTTTTTTTAACTTTCCTCATTTCTTCTTCAGAAACATCTATCATTTAACGATGGGAACTGTATTTTCTACTTTCTGTCATTTTCTCTCATTATTTTCATCACATTTCTCTTTTCTTCTTGGATGTATTGTTGGATGTCTTCTCAAGTTTGTCTTCCATATTACTATGTGGTAGACTTTCCAATGTACTCATTTAATTTTAATGATATAGTATTCTGGAGCCAGACTGTCTGATTTTCTTATTTTAGTTCTTCCATTAAATAGCAGTATGGCCTGGGCAAGATGTCAAATATGGACGATAGTATTAATATTTTCTCCCTCATAGGGTTGTTGCAAAGATTAAATGAGACAATTCTCTTAAGGCATCTAGCAAAAAGTAAAAACTAAGTAAATGTTAGCAAATAAAATTCAATTTACTACTCTTTTTTTTCCTACTCACTCATAAATGTTGGTATCTTCCAAGGTCTACACTAAGACTTCTACTTCTATTATGCCCTGTATCTTAAGGGATAATTTGAGTTTCAAATATCATCTGTGCTATAAACTACCAAATTTGCATCTCCAATTGTGATCTTTTTAATTTACTGCTCTTTTCACAAAGGAAAGAAATTGAAACCAGAGATGAATTTAGAGAGACAGGATATTCTTATTATATTTCATTTTATACAATTTGACTTTTTAAAAATGTTGCAATTAGGTGGGGAATAACTGTGAAAATCTTGTAATACCTGGAGGATTTCTTGTTATTTGTAGCAAATAAAGGACCCATTTGTCCTTTAAAATTTAGGTAAGGTTTTTAAAATATGTAAGAATATAGCAGTCTTTTGAAAGAAATGTCCTGTGGAGAGAACATATTGAAAATGAATGTGTGACCATTATTGCATTTTAAAGATTACAGCCATTGTTTTTAGCAAGAAAATCATCCCAAACTGGACGATTATTATTTTGGATAATTTTGGATCATTCAGTTTTCAATTATTTTGTTGCTAAAAACAATGGCTATAATCTTTAAAATATTCACATTTGTATGTTTTTAAAAGTTGCAAATATAATTCTTTAGCTTATTTTAAAGTCTTTCAAAAAAAATAATTTCAGGACAGGCACAGTGGTTCATGCCCATAATCCCAGTATTTTGGGAAGCCAAGGTGGGAAGATTGCTTGAGCCCTGGAGTTCAAGATCAACCTGGGTAATATTGTGAGATCTCACTTCCACCAAAAAAAAAAAAAAAAAAAAGTTCTAAAACAGTTGGGCTAGGTGGCCTGTGCCTGTTGTCCCAACTACTCAGGAAGCAGAGGCAGGAGGATGCCTGGTGCCCAGGAGTTCAAGGCTGCAGTGAACTATAATTGCGCCCTGCACTCCAACCTGGGCAACAGAGACTTTGCCTCAATTAAAAAAAAAGAAAAACGAGGGCCGAGGCAGGCGGATCACGAGGTCAAGAGATTGAGACCATTCTGGCTAATGCAGTGAAACCCCGTCTCTACTAAAAATACAATAAATTAGCTGGGTGTGGTGGCGCACACCTATATTCCCAGCTACTCAGGAGGCTGAGGCAGGAGAAGCGCTGGAACCTGGGAAACAGAGGTTGCAGTGAGACGAGATCGTGCCACTGCACTCCATCCTGGTGACAAAATAATAATAATAATAATAATTTCAATGGGTCTTATTATAAATACATTTGTTAAAAATATTAAAATGTAATGATTTTTATATTATTACACCACCATGCCTGGCTAATTTTTGTATAAAATGTAATAATTTCTAATTAGTTTGTATTATATTATTATGCCACCACGCCTGGCTAATTTTTGTATAAAATGTAATAATTCCTAATTAGTTTGTATTAACACCTGATTGAGACCTGGGAGATACCTGGAAGAAAGAGAAATATGTTAGCCAAATTTGGCAGATGATAACTTAAAATAAGTATTATGAGTTACTAAATACAGCCAATAATGCACTGCTTCTATTTTGATCAGCATATCTTTGTAAAGTCGCGTCTTCAGTTATGACAGCTATTAAAATCACAAACCAAATAATCTAAACTTCAAATTGCAATATCGCAATATGTTAAAACCCAGCATATAAAATCTCATTATTCTCATTATATATGTGTATATGTGTATATATGCACATGTATATATGTATATGTATATATATGATGTGTATATATATATATACACACATGCAAAATTTTAAATACTTTTGAACTAGTAAATACAACTTTAGAAACTATTTAAAAATATTGTCACGTTTAGCTTGGCCTTTAATAATATCCTTTTTCCTGAAACTTAATACATTATTAATAAGCTGCCTGAGTTCAGCCCCTAAGTTCTTTATAGCTTTGTTTTGCAAAGAAGATTTAGGTCATTCAGTAGCAAGTCCCTCATTTAGTCTTCCTTCCTTCTTTCTTTTTTTTTTTTTTTTTGAGATGGAATCTCACTCTGTTGCCCAGGCTGGAGTGCAGTGGCACGATCTCGGCTCACTGCAGCCTCCTCCTCCTGGGTTCAAGCAATTCTCTGCCTCAGCTTCCCAAGTGGCTGGGATTACAGGTGTCTGCCACCACACGTGGCTACTTTTTGTATTTTTAGTAGAGATGGGGTTTCACCATATTGGCCAGGATGGTCTCAATCTCCTGACCTTGTGATCTGCCCGCCTCCGCCTCCCAAAATGCCGGTGTGAGCCACCGCGCCCAGCTCATACTGCTCTTTCATAACTTGCACATGGCCTCTAGTAATTTTATGGCATCTTTCCACTTTACCACCCACTGTTGAATAACTTCACTTTTTAGGTATTTGTTATTTTAACCAGAGCAACAAAACATTCTTGCCTTGGCTTACCTCATCTGTTTGTGCTAGGTCTTATCTAGCACAAAATCATTGGTCATACGAATGGATTAAATTTCCACTTCTGGTTTAATAGCTACATGTGTGAGTAGAAGGCTGGAATGTGGACCTGGTCCTTGTAGGGCAGTTTTCTCAGCAGTAGTATGAATCGGATAGTATATTAACCTTTTGTGTATAAGTAATAGGTATATATTTTAAATTTACTTAACCCCAAAAAAGTGGAGGGGATTTATTGGTTCACTTATTCAAGCATTCACTAAGCACTGACTATCTATTATGTTTCAGTCACTCTTGTCACCTGCTGAAAAATCCAGGGATGTGCCGGGTGTGGTGGCTCACGCCTGTAATCCCAGGACTTTGGGAGGCCGAGGTGGGCGGATCACGAGATCAGGAGATTGAGACCATCCTGGCTAACACGGTGAAACCCCAACTCTACTAAAAAAAAAAAATACAAAAAAAAATTAGCCGGGCCTGGTGGCAGACGCCTGTAGTCCCAGTTTCTCGGGAAGCTGAAGCAGGAGAATGGCGTGAACCTGGGAGACGGAGCTTGCAGTGAGCCGAGATCGTGCCTCTGCACTCCAGCCTAGGCAACACACTAAGACTCTGTCTCAAAAAAATACAAGAAAAAAAAAGGAAAAATTCAGGGATGTATAAGACTTTATTTAAATCTAGTTGCTCATATAACAACATTAGGTGTCAATCATTCTCCGTATTTCAGCTTTTCCTGCTGTCGGTTTTATTCCCAGGTAAGTAAACACAGACAGAAGAAACATTAATCATACATTGTGTCAGTTTATTAATGCCAGTAGAGAGAAAACTGTCTCTCTAGTGGATTTAGGAAGAATTTCAGAGTTGAGATGGATTATATTTCCATTGCTGAGCCAGTCAATGTGACTGTGGTTAGATAGGCCTTGTTCACATGTTAAGGCCTGAAGTTGGGGCCAATAACAATGACTCAGGCTAAGAATGAGGAAGAGTGATGCCTCAAAAAGAGATTGAGGTACTTGTGGGGGTTGAACTGTGTTCAACTGGTTTAATCTGGAATCAATTTCTCTCCTTATATTGTAAGGAGAGAAAGTATGTAATATTTGGAAGGCAGAAATGGAGCACTGGCCAATACTCTCTGAAGGTCATCCTACTCAGAGATGGTGACAAACAGGCAAAGAGTTGATTGTAAATTCCAGATTGCCCTCACCCTTGTTCACTTCACCTCTGGCATGTCTTCTTCTTATCTGCTGAATCTGCTGACCAATAATGGCCCCAGGTCCACCAACAGCCACTTAATTGTGGACCTACAGAGGGGATAACTATACAGAGGCAATAGCATTCCCTTTGCAGTCCCACTTAGGTAATTGTATGTGCTTGATTTTTCAGATTAATTAGTTGGTGCCTCATTCTCTGTTTCTCCAAAGAGCCCACCTGGATTGTTGCTTCTTCAGCTCTTAGTATAGGTATAGAAGGCTTAAATCCTGTAACAGACCTCGTATTTCTAAGACTCATTAGGGTCTCCACTTCTCTTACTAAACCCTAGCTGACACTGTTTTTTTTTTTGTACAGGAAGTTGGTCCAGGGGAACAGGGACATAATGATGGGACTTTAAAATTTTGTTTTCTGGGGCTGGGTATGGTGGTTCATGCCTGTAATCCCAGCACTTTGGGAAACCAAGGTGAGAGGATCGCTTAAGCCCAGTAGTTAGAGATTGGGCAACACCCCTGTTCTCTACTGCAAAAAAAAATTAGCTTGGTGACTATAGTTATTAACAAAGTATTGTATTGTGGCCAGCCACTGGGTGACTCAGCTGTAATCCCAGCACTTTGGGAGGCTGAGGTAGGAGGATCACTTGAGCCCATGAGTTAAAGACCAGCCTGCCCAACATGGTAAAACCCTGACTCTACTAAAAATACAAAACTTAGTTGGACATTGCTGTGCATGCCCGTAATCCCAGCTTCTCAGGAGGCTGAGGCAGGAGAATCGCTTGAACCCAGGAAGCAGAGGTTGCAGTGAGTGGAGATCTTGCCACTGCACTCCAGCCTGGGCGACACAGTGAGACTCTGTCTCCAAAACAAAAACAAAACAAAGTATTGTATTCTCAAAAATTTCTAAGAGAGATTTTAAGTGTTCTTATCACAAATGTTAAGTATGTGAGGTAATGAATATGTTAATTAGCATCATTTAGTCATTCCACGATGTATGCATAGTTCAAAATATATCATATATGATAAACATATACAATTTTAATTTATCAATTGAAATAATTATTAAAAACTATAACCTATGTTTCTAGTAATCAAGTGCCTACAGAAATAGCTATTGTCAGCCAGGTGCGGTAGTTCATGCCTGTAACCCCAGCATTTTGGGAGGCCGAGGCGGGCGGATCATGAGATCAGGAGATAGAGACCATCCTGGCCAACACGGTGAAACCCCGTCTCTACTAAAAATATAAAAAATTAGCCAGGCGTGGTGGCAGGCACCTGTAATCCCAGCTACTCAGGAGGCT
This sequence comes from Mandrillus leucophaeus, assembly GCF_000951045.1. NCBI lineage: Eukaryota > Metazoa > Chordata > Mammalia > Primates > Cercopithecidae > Mandrillus > Mandrillus leucophaeus. The sequence continues at coordinate 689,896 of NW_012104065.1, forward strand.
GAGGCAGGAGAATGGCATGAACCTGGAGGCGGAGGTTGCAGTGAGCCAAGATCGTGCCACTGCACTCCAGCCTGGGTGACAGAGCAAGACTCTGTCTCAAAAAAAACAAAAAAAGAAAAAAAAAAAAGAAGAAATAGCTATTGTCATATATCAGTTTTGGGTAAGTATAAAAAATAACAAAGTTGTTTGCTTGCTTCTAGTTGTACTGTAGAAATTGGAGAAAAAAAACATGTAAGTTCAGAGGTTTAAATTCCTGGCTCTGGATCCAGGTAAGAAACCAGATGGCTTCTGCAAATTCCCTAAAATAAACTCTCAGCTCTTTTAGTTGCAAAGTGTCAAGATTTCTGACCAAGCTCAAAGGCTAATCATGTGAATGGCTAAGTTACAGTGAAAATAGAATTTATAACACCACATGGTTTTTTTATATTAATGTCAGGGCATCAATGGGGAATGAGTGAAAGAATTGGGGTCAGAACATAGAGAAGATTCCAATGAAGCTAAATACATCAAACCCCCAATTTTGCCTAGCATATTTGGCAGTAGAAATAGCCTTTTTGTGTTCTGTTTGTGTAAATTCATCTTCTCTTGGCTGAAGAATCAGTGATGACCCTTATAAAGACCAGTGATGCAGGGTATGGACTTGAAAGGTATCCCTTCTGTGATGGTTAATACTGAGTGTCCACTTAATTGGATTGAAGGATACAAAGTATTGATTCTGGTTTTGTCTGTGAGGCTGTTACAAAAAGAGATTAATATTTGAGTCAGTGGGCTGGGGAAGGCAGATCTACCCTCAATCTGGTGTGCACAATCTATCAACTGCCAGTAAACATAAAGCTGGCAGAAAAACTTGAAAAGGAGAGACTAGCCTAGCCTCCCAGCCTACATCTTTCTCCTGTGCTGGATGCTTCCTGCCCTCAAACATCAGACTCCAAGTTCAGTTTTGGGACTTGGATGGGCTCTCCTTGTTCCTCAACTTCAAGACAGCCTATTGTGGGACCCTGTGATTGTGTAAGTTAACACTTAATAAACTCCCCTTTATATATATATATACTCTATATATGAAGTATATACTATATACTATATAAAGTGCATAGTATATAAAGTATAACATATATACTACATACTTTATATATATATAATACTATATATAAACTAATAAAAAATATATATTCTATTTGTTCTTTCCCTCTAGAAAATCCTGACTAATACAGATTTTGGTACCAGGAGGGGGGTCTAGAGGAACAGAATATTAAGCATGGAATTCTTTCGTTGGTTTTGGGGTTTCTGGGGTTGGCTGCTTGATACGATTAGACCCAAAAATGCTAAGAACTCTACTTCTAATAGCATAGAGAACACTGTTAGTCCCTGATGTGAACTGTTTAGGGAGTTATGCAAAATAAATGCATCTGACACTCCTGATTCACAGCTCGTGAGAGGAGTTTGGTGACTCTATACGTCATACCTTGGACCATATGTGGAGAACCAAGGAACATAATGAAGCTGGTCAGTTGCTCCTAAGTTCAGTGGACAAAGTGATGAAAGAAAACGATAAACTCAGGGATTCTGTCTCCTAGCTTCAGAAGCAGATACTGAGCCTCAAATCTGCTAAGATTGCCCTGAGTGAGAGTCTTATCTCCCACAGAGAAAGAGCTGAAATTGTGGAAAAACCGATACAAGCTCTTATCATGCAAGTGGCTGACCTGCAATGAAATACACATGCACAGCCTCACCAGGTGTCTACTGTTAAAGTGAGGGCATTGATTGGAAAAGAATGAGACCTTGAAACTTGGAATGGGGACGCATGGGAGGACCCTGATGAAGCTGGGGGACTGAGTTTATAAACTCTGATGAACCTTTTTTGCCAGAAGGAACAGCTTCCCCATCCTCAGTAGTGGCAACCTCCCCTCCTCAACCCATGCTACCATCAGCCTTTCCACCTTTGTCTGAGGAAATAAACCCTGAGCTGTCTGAGGCAACAGTGATGGCCTCCCCTGAGGCAGTTGCCAGGCAAGACAATGTTGAGTCTCCTCAGATGTCACCCCGAACACATCTGTTTGTTTCTAGACCTATAACTGGACTAAAGTCCTGGCGGCTCCCGAGAGGTGAGGTTGAGAGTGTGACCCATGAGGAGGTGTACTACACGCGAAAAGAACTGTTTGAGTTCTCTAATTTATTTGAATAGCAACTGGAAAACAAGCATGGGAATGGATTTTTTTTTTTTTTTTTTTTTTTTTTTTTTTTTTAACAGTCTCACTCCTTTGCCCAGGCTAGAGTACAATGACACAATCTCGGCTCACTGCAACCTCCAGCTCCTGGGTTCAAGCAATTCCCCTACCTCAGCCTCCTGAGTAGCTGGGATTACAGGTGCATGCCACACAATGGCTGGCTAATTTTTGTAGTTTTAGTGGAGACAGGGTTTCACTATGTTGGTCAGGCTGGTCTCAAACTTCTGTCCTCAGGTGATTCACTCACCTTGGCCTCCCAAAGTGCTGGGATTACAGGCATGAGCCGCCGTGTCTGGTTGGGAATGGATATTAAGTGTATGGGATAATGGTGAAAGAAACAGAGTTGGATCAGGCTGAATGTATTGATTTGTGCCCACTAATTAGGGACTCTGCACTTAATGTTGCAGCTTGGGGAGTTAAAAAAGGGATCTAATAGTTTATTTGCTTGATTAGCTGAAATATGGTTTAAAAGATGGCCCACTGTAAGTGAGCTGGAAATGCCTGATCTTCCTTGGTTTAATGTAGAGGAAGGGATCTGGAGACCTAGGGAGATTGGGATGCTGGAGTGGATTAGCCACTTTAGTTAGACCTACTCATCCCAGCTGGGAGGGTCCAGATGATATACCCTTGACCAATGCCTTGCGAAATAGATTTGCGAGGGCAGCACTAGTATCTTTGAAGAGACCTGTAATTGCTCTTCTCTGTATGTCGGATCTAATGGTGGGAACTGCAGTCACTAAACTACAAAAGTTAAATACAATGGGAATAATTGGATGCCTAAATGGCAGGGGCCAAGTGGCGGCACTCAACCGTCAAAGGCAAGGTAGGCATATCTTCTGTTACGGACAGTAGAGGCAAAGTTGCAATCAGAATAGTCTGACTTGTGTAGAGCTCTGTTATTGGCTAATTAATTACAGTGTTCCTAGAAGTGAAATTGATAGGAAGCCTACTGCATTCCTACTTAAATTATACAAATAGAAAATTTCTAGGTCTAAGGGACAAGACTAATTGAATTATAAAAACAGAGAATCATGGGCCCTCAATCTATTTCCAGACTTGAGCCAGTTTACAGACCCAGAATGCCTTGAATGAAGGGAAGTCTTGTTCCCCTTGAGGAAGGACCCCACTACATTACCTACAATTTATGCAGTGAATCTTTCTCCCATCCTTCCCCAAGGACACCTCTGACTTTTTACCAAGGTAACTGTGCATTGAAAAAGGGAAATGATCAGACATTAGGGACTACTAGACACTGGCTCTGAGCTGACGCTGATTCCAGGGGACCCAAAACACTACTGTGGTCCTCCAGTTAAAGTAGGGGCTTATGGAGGTCAGGTAATTAAAGGAGTCTTAACTCAGGTCTGACTTACAGTGGGTCCAGTGGGTCCCCAGACGCATCCTGTGATTATTTCCCCAGTGCCAGAATTTATAATTGCATAAGCATACTTAGCAGCTGGCAGAACCAGCACAGTGGCTCCCTGACTGGTAGGGTGAGGGCTATGATGGTGGGAAAGGCCAAATGGAAACCACTAGAGCTACCTCTACCTAGAAAAATAGTAAATCAAAAACAGTATCGCATCCCTGGAGCAACTGTTGAGATGAGCGCCACCATCAAGGACTTGAAAGACCCAGGGGTGGTGATTCCTAGTACATCCCCATTCAACTCTCTCATTTGGCCGGTGGAGAAGACAGATGAATCTTGGAGAATGACAGTGGATTATCGTAAGCTTAACCAAGTGGTGACTCCAATTGCAGCTGCCAGACCAGATGTGGTTTCATTGCTTAAGTAAATTAACACATCTCCTGGTACCTAGTGTGCAGCCATTGACTTGGCAAATGCCTTTTTCTCCATTACTGTCCATAAGGCCCATCAGAAGCAATTTGCCTTCAGCTGGCAAGGCCAGCAATATACCTTTACTGTCCTACATCAAGGGTGTATCAAGTCGCTGGCTTTGTGTCATAATCTTATTCAGAGAGAACTTGATTGCTTTTAGCCTCCAGAAGATATCACACTGGTCCATTACACTGATGACATTATGCTGATTGGATTCAGTGAGAAAGTAGTAAACACATTGGACTTATTGGTGAGACATTTGCATGCCAGAGGATGGGATATAAATCTGCCTAAATTCAGAGAACTTCTACCTCAGTAAAATTTCTAGGGGTCCAATGGTGTGGGGCCTGTCGAGATATTCCTTCTAAGGTGAAGGAGAAGTTGCTGCATTTGGCCCTTCCTACCACCAAGAAAGAGGCACAACACCTAGTGGGCCTATTTGAATTTTGGAGGCAACACATTTCTCATTTGGGTGTGTTACTCCAGCATTTATCGAGTGACCCGAAAGGCTGCCAGTTTTGAGTGGGGTTCAGAACAGGAGAAGGCTCTGCAACAGGTCCAGGCTGCTGTGCAAGCTGCTTTGTCACTTGGGCCATACGACCCAGCAGATTCAATGGTGCTTGAGGTGTCAGTGGCAGATAGGGATGCTGTTGGGAGCCTTTGGCAGGCTCCCATAGCTGAATCACAGCAGAGGCCTCTAGGATTTTTGAGCAAAGCCCTGCCATCTTTTACAGATAACTACTTCCCATAGACTTATTTTTTTTTTTGAGATGGCGTCTTGCTCTGTTGCCCAGGCTGGAGTGCAGTGGCATGATCTCAGCTCAATGCAACCTGCACCTCCCGGGTACAAGCAATTCTCCTTCCTCAGCCTCCCGAGTAGCTAGGATTATAGGTGCATGCCACCACGCTAATTTTTGTATTTTTAGCAGAGATGGGGTTTCACAATGTTGGCCAGGCTGGTCTCGAACTCTTGACTTGTAATCCGCCTGCCTCGGCTTCCCAAAGTTCTGGGATTACAGACATGAGCCACCGCGCCTGGCCAACTACTCCCCTTTTGAGAGACAGCTCTTGGCCTGTTACTGGGCTTTGGTGTAAACCAAATGTTTGATGATGGGTCATCAAGTCCCATGCCACCTGAGCTGCCTTTCATGAACTGGGTGCTTTCTGACCCATCTAGACATAAAGTGAGTCATGCACAGCAGCATTCCATCATCAAATGCAAGTGGTATATACGTGACTGGGCTCAAGCAAGTCTTGAAGGGACAAGTAAGTTACATGAGGAAGTGGCTCAAATGCCCACGGTCTCCACTCCTGCCACCCTGCCTTCTCTACCACAGCCTGCACTGATGGCCTCATGGGTTGTTCCCTATGACCAGTTGACAGAGGAAGAGAAGACTGGGACCTGGTTTGCAGATTGTTCTGCATGATATGGAGGCACCACCCAAAAATGGACAGGTGCAGCACTATAGCCCCTTTTTTAGGACATCCCCAAAGGACAGTTGTGAAGGGAAATCTTCCCAGTAAGCAAAACTTCAAGCAGTGTACCTGGTTGTACACTTTGCATGAAAGGAGAAATGGTCAAATGTGTAATTATATACTGATTTATGGGATATAGACAGTGGTTTGGTTGGATGGCCATTTGAGTCAGTGGGCTGGGTAAGACAGATCTATCCTTAATCTGGTGGGCACAATCTAATCAGCTGCCAGCAAATATAAAGCAGGCAGAAGAACTTGAAATGGAGAGACTAGCAATAGCCTCTCAGCCTACATATTTCTCCTGCTGGATGCTCCCTGCCCTTGAATATTGGACTCCAAGTTCTTCAGTTTTGGGACTCAGACTGGCTCTCCTTGCTCCTCAGTTTGCAGACAGCCTGTTGTGGGACCTTGCGATAGTGTAAGTTAATAACACTTAGTGTTTATTTGTTTGAGAAAATGTTTATTTCTTCTTCATTTTTAAAGGATACTTTTGCTGGGTATAGAATTCTGAGTTGACATTTTCTTTCAGCATTTGAAAGATATTACCTCATTTTCTTCTTTTTTGCATGGTTTCTGATGAAACATTTGTTGTAATTCTAATTCTTGTACCTCTACAGGTAATGTGTCTTTTCCTCTGGCTGGCTTCAAGATTTTTGTTTGTCTTTGGTTTGCAGCTATTTGAATGTGATATAGCCTAATTTGCCAGGTTTTGGTATTTCTCCTGGTTGGTGTTTTTTGAGCATCTTGGATCCATGATTTAGTGTCTATCACTAATTTTGGAAAATTTTTGGCCATTATTTACTAAAATATTAATTCTTATTCTCTCTTCTCCTTCTGGAATTCTAATTATGCAAATGTTAGTTCATTTGATATTGTTCCACATATTATGAATATTCTGTTGTGTTTTTCATTCATCCCTTTTTTTCTCTTTGCATTTTAGCTTGAATAATTTCTATTGACCTATCTTCAAGTTTATTGATTTTTTGCTTACCTGTATTGACTCTAATTGATGAGCTCATTGAAGACATATTTTCATCTCTATTACTTTTTTTTTTTTTTTTTTT
>NW_012104065.1:698626-713373 GCF_000951045.1 Mandrillus leucophaeus
CTCCTGACCTCATGATCCGACCGCCTTGGCCTCCCAAAGTGCTGGGATTACAGGTGTGAGCCACCGCGCCCGTCCCAAAAGTTGTGTTTTCAAAACACATTGGATGAGAGCTGTGACATGCAAATTATGCAGAACACTTTCATGCCATTTTGACACAGATCTTTTATTAAGGCCATTTAGTGCTGTGAATATTTGGACTCTGCAATTTTACTCCAAGTATTTTATACTCTAATCAATTATTTCATATTCTTCAGCTCAATACACAGCAGTTAAGCAGGAATGCTGCTTAACAGTTGTAAAAGAAAAGAATTATAAAGACTAAGAAATTCCTCCAACAAACGGGATGTCTGCTACATACATTATTTAATATAATATTGTCATTTTTCCAGTGATCATAGAAGCTGTATTATTCTTGATAGTAGAACATTTAATATTTTATTCTTTTTCTCCTATTTGTATTTATCCTTTTATTCGCTGAAATTATTTATTAAAATTATTCATTTTATTTTATCAAACTAACACATATACATAGTTTAAAAAGCCTCATAGTGCTAAAAGTATTATAATAAAAATAGCAGCCTGCTGTTCTTCCTATCCGTGACATACTTTTTTTATCCAAAAGTAATTGCTTATCATTTTTAAGCTCTATTTTCTGTTATTTGGCTACTTTTTAAAAATTTGTATTTTAAGTTCAGAGGTACATGTGCAGGATGTGCAGGTTTGTTACATAGGTAAATGTGTGTCATGGGGGTTTATTCCACAGTTATTTCATCACCCTGGTATTAAGCCTAGTACCCATTAGTTATTTTTCCTAGTCCTCTCCCTCCTCCCACTCTTTACCCTCTGATAGGCCCCAGTGTGTGTTGTTGTTCCCCTCCATGTATCCACGTGTTCTCGTCATTCAGCTCACACTTATAAGTGAGAACATGCGGTATTTGGTTTTCTCTTCCTGCATTAGTTTGCTAAGGATAATGGCCTCCAGCTCCATCCATGTCCCTGTAAAGGAAATGATCTCCTTCTTTCTTATGGCTGCATAGTATTCCATGGTGTATATGTACCATATTTTCTTTATTCAGTCTATCATTGATGGACATTTGGGTGGGTTCCATGACTTGCTATTGTGAATCGTGCTGCAATTAACATATACATGCATGTGTCTTTATAATAGAATGATTTCTATTCCTTTGGGTGTATACCCAGTAATGGAATTGCTGCATCAAATAGTATTTCTGCCTTTAGGTCTTGGAGGAATTGCCACACTGTCTTCCACAATGGTTGGTTGAACTAATTTACACTCCTATCAATAGTGTATAAGCATTCTGTTTTCTCTACAACCTCACCAGCATCTATTCTTTTTTTTTTTGACTTTTTAATAATAGCCATTCTGACTGGTGTGAAATGGTATCTCATTGTGGTTTTGATTTGCATTTCTCTAATGATCAGTGATGTTGAGATTTTTTGCTTGTTGGCTGCATGTATGTCTTCTTTTGAGAAGTGTCTGTTCACGCCCTTTGCCCACTTTTTAATGGAGTTGTTTTTCTCTTGTAAATTTGTTTGAGTTCTGTATGGATGCTGCACATTATACTTTGTCAGATGCATAGTTCACAAAATTTTCCTCTCATTCTGTAGGTTGTTTACTCTGTTGATAAGTTTCTTTTGCTGTGCAGAGGCTCTTTAGTTTAATTAGATTCCACTTGTCAATTTTTGCTTTTGTTTTGGTGTCTTTGTCATGAAATCTTTGCTCATGCCTTTGTCCTGAATGGTATTTCCTAGGTTGTCTACCAGGGTTTTTATAGTTTTAGGTTCTACACTTAAGTCTTTAATCCATCTTGGTTAATTTTTGTATATGATGTAAGGAAGGGGCCCAGTTTCAATTTTCTGCATATGGTTACTGGTATTTCTAAGTGACATGCATATATCGCTATCTCTATATTCACCCATTTACTTATTATAGTAGCTTACTGATATGGTAGAATAGGATTCCTCTCACTTATGCCCTTTTCCTTCTCCCCATTCCTCCAAACTATCCTTCTCTTTATTCTCCAAATAGATCTCTCTCGTAAATCATTATGAAGTCAACATTCGGTATTTACATTATTAAAACCAGGTAAACATTATTTGCTCTTCAGCCAAATACTGTTCATGCTATTAGGGCCAGGAAAATATTATTTGCTGCTAAATCAAATAGTGCCCTATGATTATATTTTCTTTCTTCTGTAACTTTAATTTTCCTACAGGTAATTGGTTTATTTTTCATTAGTTTGTTGTTCTTTGCAAGAGAATTTCCTTCTTAAATCCTTAAACATCCTCTAAAGATGGCTTTTCACATGACCCAATATATCAGATAACCTAGTATTTCCATTATTTCCCTCTGGAGATGCCTCTCGAGCACCTTGTGCTCCTCTCTGGTCAGGATTTGTTCTTTTCTTTTGTATTTATTCTTAGAATTTTCTTCATCTCTCAACTATATTGGGATCTCTTTTCTGAAACTCATTTTATTCTTTTTGGTTAATGTTGTCACTTTTTGTAGATGGTATCCTTGATTAAGATTTCCGCAAAATTGTATATGAGAGGTAAATTTTTAAGATTTAACAGATCTGAAAATGTCTGTATTCTAGCTTTATGTTTATATATATATTTAGAGACAGAGTCTTGCTCTGTTGCCCAGGCTGGAGTGGAGTGGTGCAATCTTAGCTCACTGTAGCCTCAAACTCCTAGGCTGAAGCAATCCCCCTGCTTTGGCTCCCAAAGTACTGGGATTACAAGCATGAGCCATTGTGCCTGGACCCTCTAACTTCATGTTTAATTGGTAGTTTAGTTAGTTACATAATTAAATGTTGAGCAGCATTTTTATTGAGTTTTGAAGGTAATGCTTCAAAATTTCTTCTAGCTTCCAGTATTATAATTGAGAAATCCAGTATCATTTTTGTTTTGGATCCTGTGTATATGTGGCCTGTTATCCCCTTACTTCCACTTCACCATAAGCTTTTAGGATCTTCCTCTATTCTCAAGATCTTGAAATTTCAAGGTGATGTGCCTAGGTGCACATCTCATAGTTTGTACTATTAGTGGACCCTTTGAATTTTGAGACTTCCTTCCCTCTGTTAGTGCGACGGTTAATGTAAGTGTCAAGTGTCAACTTGATTGGATTGAAAGCTGTGAAGTATTGTTTCTGGGTGTGTCTTTGAGGGTGTTGCCCAAAGCAGATTAACATTTGAGTCAGTGGACTGGGAGAGGAAGACCCATCCTCAGTGTGGGTGGGCACCATCCAAGCAGCTGCCAGCATGGCTAGAAAAAGTTGGCAGAAGCAGTTGGAAGAAGCTGGCTTGCTGAGTCTTCAGCTTTTATCTTTCTTCTGTGCTGGATGCTTCCTCACCTTGAACATCGTCTTCAGCTTTTGGACTCTTGGACTTAGACCAGTGGTTTGCCAGGGGCTTCTGGGCCTCTAGCCATGGACTGAAGCCTGCAATGTTGGCTTCCCTACTTTAGAAACTTTGGGACTCAGACTGAGCCACTACTGGCTTCCTTGCTCCTCATCTTGCAGACAGTCTATCATGGGATTTCACCCTGTGATCATGTGAATTCTCTTTAATAAAGTCCCTTTCATATGTACATATACGTTGGTTCTGTCTCTCTGGAGAACCCTAACACAGTTAGATATTTTCTCTTTCTTTTCGACTATTAGTTAGACCTTGTAGACTGATTCTTTCCTTTTAAAAAGTAATTTCTGGCCAGGCATGGTGGCTCACACCTGTAATCTCAGCACTTTGGGAGGCCGAGGCCGGTGGATCACCTGAGCTCAGGAGTTCGAGACCAGCCTGACCAACATGGAGAAACCTTGTCTCTACCAAAAATACAAAATTAGCTGGGTGTGGTGGCACATACCTGTAATCCCAGTTACTCGTGAGGTTGAGGCAGGAGAACTGCTCGAAATGGAATGGCAGAGGCTGCAGTAAGCCGAGATCACACCATTGCACTCCAGCCTGGGCAACAAGAGCAAAACTCCATCTCAAAAAAAAAAAAAATAAAATAAATAAATAAATAAATAAATAATAGGCTGGGTGCGGTGGCTCACGCCTGTAATCCCAGCACTTTGGGAGGCCACGGCGGGTGGATCACAAGGTCAAGAGATCGAGACAATCCTGGCCAACATGGTGAAACCCCGTCTCTACTAAAAATACAAAAATTAGCTGGGCGTGGTGGCACGCACCTGTAGTCCCAGCTACTCAGAAGGCTGAGGCAAGAGAATTGCTTGAAACAGGGAGGCGGAGGTTGTAGTGAGCCAAGATTGCGCCACTGCACTCCAACCTGGTGACAGAGCAAGACTCTATCTCAAAAAAAAAGTTTCCTTTTTTCTTTTTACTCTTTGTCTTTTTAAATTGTTCTATTTTACTGAGAATATTTATAATATCCCAGATCTTGTTCTTGTTCTCTGTGTGTGTGTGTTTTTTTTTTAACTGTGGTAAAGCATACATCAAATTTATAATTTTAACCATTTTTATTTATTTTTTATATTTTTCTGGGAGACAGAGTCTTGCTATGTCGCCCAGGCTGGAGTGCAGTGACGTGATGTTGGCTCACTGCAACCTTCACTTCCCAGGTTCAAGTGATTCTCCTGCCTCAGCCTCCCAAGTAGCTGGGACTACAGGTGTGCACCACCATGCCTGGCTAATTTTTGTATTTTTTTTAGTACAGACGAGGTTTCACCATGTTAGCCAGGCTGGTCTTGAACTCCTGACCTTAGGCAATCCACTCACCTTGGCTTCCCAAAGTGCTAAGATTACAGGCATGAGCCACTGCACCTGGCCAATTTTAAGCATTTTTAAATGTACACTTTGGTGGCATTAAGTATATCTACCATTTTGTGCAATCACCATTACTATCCATTTCCAAAATATTTTCGTCATCCCAAACAGAAACTCTGTACCCATTAAACTATTCTCCATTCCCCACTTCTCCCAGGCCCTGGTAACCTCTATTCTATTTTCCAGTCCAATGAATTTGCTTAGTCCAGGTGCCTTATCAGAGTGGAGTAATTCACCATTTGTCCTTTTTTGTCTGGCCTATTTCACTTAGCATAATGTTTTCAAGTGTCATTCATGTTGTATCATGTAGAAGAATTTCATTCCTTTTTATGGATGGGTAATATTCCATTATATGTACATACCACATTCTATTTATTCATTCATCTGTTGATGGACACTTGGGTTGTTTCCACCTTTTGGCTATTGTGAATAATGTGCTACAAACACTATGTACAAAGTAACTCTTTAAACCTCTGCATTCATTTTTTAAATACACACACACAGCCCTAGGAGTGGAATTACTGAATCATATGGTAATTCTGTGTTTAACTTTTTGTTAACTGCCAAGCTGCTGTCCATTTTTTGTTTTTCACTTCCTTGTCAATACTTATTTTACCTTTTTCTTTTTTTAATGATAGCTCTCTTATTAGGTGTGAAGTGGTATGTTATTGTGGTTTCCATTTGCATTTTCCTAATGAGTAATTTTGTTGAGCATCTTTTCATGTGCTTATTGGCCATTTGCATATTTTCTTTGGCAATGTGTCTAGTCAAGCCCTTTTCCCATTTTTGAATTGGTGTTTATTATTTTTCAGTTATAGGAATTATTTATATATTCTGTATATTAATTCAGATTTGCAAGTATTTTGTCCTATCTTGTAGATTGTCTTTTTCCTATCTTGAGAGTGCCCTTTAATGCATGCAAGTTTTTAATTTTGATGAAGTCCAATTTATCTGTTTTATCTTCGGTTTCCTGTGTTTCTGATATCATATCTAAGAAATCACTGTCAAATCCAACATTCTGAAGATTTTGCCTCAGTTTCCTGAGTAGCTGGGACTACAGGAATGCGTAATCATGCCCGGCTAGTTTTTGTATCTTTAGTAGGGATGGGGTTTTTCCCTGTTGGCCAGGCTTGTCTCCAATTCCTGATCTCAGGTGATTTGCCCACCTTGGCCTTGCAAAGTTCTGGGATTACAGGCGTGAGCCACTGTGCCCAGCCACTTTTAGTTAATTCTTGTATATTGGGTGAGGTACAGGTCCAACTTCATTCTACTGCATATGAATATTTAGTCTGACTATCCAGTTTTTCCAATACCATTTGTTGAAAAGATTGTCCTTTCCTCACTGAATCATGTTTGGAATCTTGCCAAAATTCAATTGACCATATATGCAAAGGTTTATTTGTGGGTTCTCTATTCTGTTCCATCAGTCTATCCTTATGCCAGTACTAAACTGTTTTGATTACTGTAACTTTTTAATTTTGAAATCAGGGAGTATGAGTCCTCCAACTTTCTTCTTATTTTTCAAGATTGTTTTGACCATTTAGGGTAACTTGAGATTCCATATAAACTTTAGGATCAGTTTTCCTATTTCTGCAGATAATGCCATTGAGTTTTAATAGGGATTGCTTTAATCTGTAGATCACTCTGGGTAGTGTTGTCACCTTTACAATATGTATTTTTTTTTTTAATAGAGACAGGGTCTTGCTATGTTGGCCAGATTGGTCTTGAAATCTTGGCCTCAAGCAATCCCCCCACCTTGGCCTCCCAAAGTGCTAGGATTATAGGCATAAGCCACCATGCTTGGACAATCTTTACACTATTAAGTTTTCTAAGCCATGAACATGAAGTGACTTTTTATTTATTCATTATTTTATTTATTCAATAAATAATTTATTTATTTTATTTATTCTTATTTAATTTCAGCAATGTTTTGCAGTTTTCATTGTACAAGTTTTCTGTCTCCTTGGTTAAATCTGTAAGTACTGTATTCTTTTTGATGCCATTGTCAATAGCTTCTATTTTAAGCAGAATTTTGATCTTTTTCCCCATGGTTACAATATGAAAGAAATATATTTTCTTCAAATGTATCCACTTTATTCTATCCTGTCTATTCATATTTGACCAGCATATTACCTATTACTACACCTATATTACTATTTAAAATGTTGACAAGAACTATAATGAGGGCCAGGTGCAGTGGCTCACGCCTGTAGTCCCATCACTTTGGGAGGATGAGGCGGGTGGATCACCTTGAGGTCTGGAGTTTGAGACCAGCCTGACCAACATGGAGAAACCTCATATCTACTAAAAATACAAAATTAGCTGGGCTTGGTGGCTCATGCCTGTAATGTAATCCCAGCTACTTGGGAGGCTGAGACAAGAGAATTGCTTGAACCCGGGAGGCGGAGATGCAATAAGCCGAGATCGCGCCATTGCACTCCAGCTGGGGTGACAGAGACTCTGTCTCAAAAAAAAAAAAAAAAAAAAAAGAACTGTAATGAATGTAGAGTCCTATGCCCACCAATAAGGACTTCCATTCATACTGACTGGCAGCAAAATATGGAAGGTGACTGAATTTATAATTGCAGATATTTAGGTATTCCACACATGTTGATGAGCCAGCCTTGTTTGCAAGATATAAAAAGAAACATGTCATAAAATATTGCATATTTATTCCATTAAGCATTTTTGTCTTCATTTCTGCAATATCAGAAAATGTTGCTAACAATCAAGATTTTTACACAATTTTAGTTCTAGTGAAATTATAGCAAAATTAGGCAACTTTTCTATAGATAATTATAGTTCTTAGGTAGTTTATTTTTCCCACAACTTTCCATTTTGATTAACTTCATTGTGTTGTAATACTTAGAGTTGTCGAAAACACTGTTAAGGTATATTTAGTTTTAAAAAAATGAATGAGGATATTTACATACTGTGTTCACACTGTAATGTGGTCCATATTTTAAGTTATTCTCTCTGAAAATACTATAAAATATCTCACTTTCATTAATCACTCTCATACTGAGATTTCCACAATTTCTAAAAACAGTACTTAGATTCATGTAGTATTTCTTACATTCTTTCAAAATTTTCATTTTGTTTTGCCATAAAACAACATAATATGTGGCACTGTCCTAATAATTGCCTGTGTATTTTATTGTGTGCAGATGATGTTTTGCAATAAATAATTGACTCTTCATTTAATAAACAATACAAGATTGCAGGGTTCTATGGTTTGAATATGTGTCCCAAAGTTCATGTGTTGGAAACTTAATTTCCAATCCAACAATGTTGAGACGTGGAAACTTTAAGATGTAATTAGGTCATGAGAGTTCTGCCCTCATGAAGTGTGATGCTGTTATATCAGGAGTGGGTTGGTTATTGAAGGAATGAGTTCCTGATAAAAGGATAAGTTTGATCTCTCTCTCTCTCTCTCGCTCTCTCAATGTCTGCATATGCTCTCTTGCCCTCTGCCGTCCAGCATTGGATGATGTAGCCAGAATGCCCTCAACAGATGAGGACCCCTTTATCTTAGACATCCCAGCCTTCAAAACTGTGAGAAATAAATCTCTGTTCTTTATAAATTCCTTAGTCTCAGGCATCCTGTTATTGCATCCCAAAATGGACTAAAAGAGAAAATTCGTACTAGAAGTAGGATTGTTGTTATAAAGTGACTCTTAAACTGAGTAATGGGTAGAGGCCGAAAGAATTTGGAGAAGCAGGTCAGAAAGAGCTTAGATTTCCATTAATGGAGTTTTAAAGGCAATTCTAGTGAGGGCTCAGAAGAAGCTGAGCTTTTGGGAGATCCTAAATCTTAGGGACTATTTAGGTGGCTGTGATCAGAATACTGGTAAAAATATGGATGGTAAATGCCAATCTGATAATATCTTAGATGGAACTGAGGAAGAAGGTACTGGAACCTGGAGTAAACGCCACCCTTTTTATATTAGTCTGTTCTCATGCTGCTAAAAGAACTGTTTGAGAATGGGTAATTTATAAAGGAAAGAGGTTTAATTGACTCACTGTTCCACATGGCTGGGGAAGCCTCAGGAAACTTACAATCATGGTGGAAGGGGAAGCAAACATGTCCTACTTCACATGATGGCAGCAAGAAGTATGAGCAAAGGGAGGGGGAAGTTTTTTGTTTTTTGTTTTTTTTTTTTAAATAAAACCATCAGATCTCATGAGAACTCACTATCACAAGAACAGCATGAGGGTAACCTCCCCCATCATTCAATTACTTCCCACCAGGTCCCTCCAACAACATGTGGGGATTATGGAAACCACAATTCAATATGAGATTTAGGTGGGGACACAGTAAAACCATATCATTCTTCCCCTGGCCCCTCCCAAATCTCATCCTCACATTTCAAAACACAATCATACCCTTCCAACAGTCCCCCAAATTCTTAACTCATTCCATCATTAACTCAAAAGTCCCAGTCCAAAGTCTCATCTGAGACAAGGCAAATCCCTTCCACCTATGAATCCTTAAATTTACTTCCTAGATACAATGGGGGTACAGTCACTGGGTAAATATACCTGTTCCAAAGGGAAGAAATTGGCCAAAACAAAGGGGCTACAGGTCTCATGCAAGTCCAAAATCCAATAGGGCAGTCATTAAACCTTAAAGTTCTAAAATGATCTCCTTTGACTCCATATCTCACATCCAGGTCATGCTGATACAAGAGGTGGGCTCCCAAATGACCTTAGGAAGCTCTGTCCCTGTGGTTTTGCAGGGTATAGCCCCCCTCCCAGCTGCTTTCATAACTGGCATTGAGTTTCTGTGACTTTTCTAGGCACACAGTGAAAGCTGTCAGTAGATCTACTATTCTGGGGTCTGGAGGATGGTGACCCTCTTCTCACAGCTCCACTAGGCAGTGCCTCAGTGGGGACTCTGTGTGGCAGCGCCAACCCCACATTTCCCTTCTGTATTGCCCTAGCAGAGGGTCTCCATGAGGGCTCCACCCCTGCCACAGACTTCTGCCTGGACATCCAGGCATTTCCACACATCCTCTGAAATGTAGGCGGAGGTGCCTAAACCTTAAAGCTTTTTTTTTGAGATGATCTTGGTTCACTGCAACCTCCACTTCCTGGTTCAAGTGATTATCTTACCTCAGCCCCACAAGTAGCTATGATTACAGGCACTGCCACCATGCCTAGGTAAGTTTTGTATTTTTAGGAGAGACAGGGTTTCATCATGTTGGCCAGGCTGGTCTCAAACTCCTCACCTCACGTGATCCACCTACCCAAACCTCAATTCTTGATTTCTGTGCACCCGCAAGCCCAACACCACATGTAAGCCACCAAGGCTTGGGGTGTGCAACCCTCTGAAGCAATGGCCTGAGCTGTACTTTGGCCCCTTTTAGCCACAGCTGGAGCTGAAGCAGCTGGGGCTCATGAAACCATGTCCTGAAGCTAAATAGAGCAGTGTGGTCCCGGCCTGGCCCATGAAACGACTTTTCCCTCCTATGCCTCCAGGCCTGTGATGGGATGGGCTGCCTCAAAAGTCTCTGACATGCCCTGGAGACATTTTCCCCATTGTCATAGTGATTAACATTCAGCTTCTCATTACTTATGCAAATTTCTGCAGCTGGCTTGAATTTCTCCCCAGAAAATGAGGTTTCCTTTTCTTTCTCATCTTTAGGCTACAAATATTCCAAACTTTTATGTTCTGCTTCCTCTTTTTATTTGTTTTTTTGAGATGGACTTTTGCTCTTATTGCCCAGGCTGGAGTGCAATGGAGCAATCTTGGTTCACTGCAACCTCTGCCTCCTAGGTTCAAGCAATTCTCCTGCCTCAGCCTCCCAAGTGGCTAGGATTACAAGTGTACGCCAACATGCCCAGCAAATTTTTGTATTTTTAATAGAGGTTCAAAATGGGGTTTCACCATGTTGGCCAGGCTGGTCTCAAACTCCTGACCTCAGGTGATCCACCTGCCTTGGCCTCCCAAAGTGCTGGGATTACAGGTATGAACCACTGTGCCCAGTCATTCTGCTTCCTCTTGAATACTTTGCCACTTAGAAATTTCTTCCACCAGATACCCTAAATCATCTCTCTCAAGCTCGAAGTTCCCCAGATCTCTAGGGCAGGGGCAAAATGCCACCAGTCCTTTTGCTAAAGTATATCAAGAATCACCTTTATTCCAATTCCCAACAAGTTAACTTGTCTCCATCTAAGATCACCTCAGCCTGGACTTCATTGTCCATATCACTATCGTCAAAGCCATTAAACAAGTCTCTAGGAAGTTCCAAACTTTCCCACATTTTTCTGTCTTTCTTTGAGCCCTCTAAACTGTTCCAACTTCTGCCTGTTACCCAGTTCCAAAGTTACTTCCACATTTTCAGGTATCTTCACAGCAGCATCCCACTCTCTGCAGTACCAATTTACTCTATTAGTCCGTTCTTGCACTGCTGTAAAGAATTGCTCGAGACTGGGTAATTTATAAAAGAAAGAGGTTTAATTGACTCACAGTTCCACATGCCTGGGGAGGCCACAGGAAACATTACTTTTAATGGCAAAAACCCCAATTACTTTCGAACCAGCATAATACAATCACAGTGGAACAGTAAGCAAACACCATCGAGAGATTGAGACCATCCTGGCCAAATGGTGAAACATCATCTCTACTAAAAATACAAAAATAAGCTGGGCAGGGTGGCACGCGCCTGTAGTCCCAGCCACTTGGGAGGCTGAGGCAGGAGAATGACTTGAACCTGGGAGGTGGGGATTGCAGTGAGCCAAGATCGTGCCACTGCACTCCAGCCTGGCAACAGAGTGAGACTCCATGTCAAAAAAAAAAAGTGGAAAATATGTGCTACATCCCTGGAGGCCCAGCCCCATGCCCTCAAGTGTGCCCAGGATATGGGGCATGGAGGCAAAGATTATTCTCCAGCTTTAAGACTTAATGTTGTTTTTCCCTGTTAGATTTTGGACTTACCTGGGAGCTGTTACCCCTTTCTTTATGGCTATTTCTCCCTTTTTGAAGGGGAATGTCTATCTTACACCTGTCCCACCACTGTATTTTAGAAGGATGTTACTTGTTAATTTCACAGGCTCACAGCTGGAAAAGAATTTGCCACAGAATGAATTGTGCCTTGAGTCTCACTCATAGATGAGTCAGATGAGACTCTGGACTTTTTTTTTTTAAAGCAAGCTCTCACAAGTCTTCCTTCCTTCCTTCCTTCTTCCTTCTTTCTTTTCTTTCCTTCCTTCTTCCTTTCCTTTCCTCTTTCTTTCCTTCTTTCTTTCCTTCCTTCTCTCCTCCCTTCCTTCCTCCTTTCTCTTTCTCTCTCTCTCTCTTTCCTTTTCTTTCTTTTTTTCTTTTCTTTCTTTCCTTTCCTTTCCCTCCCTCCCTCCCTCCCTCTCCTTCCCTCCCTCCCTCTCTCTCTCTCTCTCTCTCTCTCTTTCTTGCTTTCCTTTTTTCCTTCTTTTTTTCGTTTCTTCTTCCTTTCCTTTCCTCTTTCTTTCCTTCTTTCTTTCCTTCCTTCTCTCCTCCCTTCCTTCCTTCCTTCCTTCCTTCCTTCCTTCCTTCTTTCCTTCCTTCCTTCCTTCCTTCCTTCCTTCCTTCCTGTCTCTCTCTCTTTCTTGCTTTCCTTTTTTCCTTCTTTTTATTTGAGACAGACTTTCGCTCTTGTTGCCCAGGCTAGAGTGCAATGGCGCAATCTCGGCTCATTGTAACTTCTGCCTCCTGGGTTCAAGTGATTCTCCTGCCTCAGCCGCCAGAGTAGCTGGGATTACACGCATGCGCCACCACACCCGGCTAATTTTTTATTTTAGCACAGATGGGGTTTCTCCATGTTGGGCAGGCTGGTCTCGAACTCCCAACCTCAGGTGATCCTCCCACCTCAGCCTCCCAAAATGCTGGGATTACAGGGGTGAGCCACCGTGCCCAGCCTTCCCAAGTTTCATAAAAGAAAAATTTTGCATCATTTACTTTTCACCAATCTGTCTGGCATGCTTCTAATGATATCAGAATCACCTGGATCAATGTGCACCTGGATCAGTGTGCACATACTCTGCAGTATTTTCTGCACACTGTGTCCAATTCAATATTATTGCCACTGTAGTAACGGACACCAGTTTTGGCCAACATGGCACAGTACCCTATTTTGGATTTCCTCAAAGT
Organism: Mandrillus leucophaeus; assembly: GCF_000951045.1. Taxonomy (NCBI): domain Eukaryota; kingdom Metazoa; phylum Chordata; class Mammalia; order Primates; family Cercopithecidae; genus Mandrillus; species Mandrillus leucophaeus. Next base: position 711,560 of record NW_012104065.1, read on the forward strand.
GGGGCAGTTGTTGGCGAGCATGACCAGTTTAACTTTGCCTTGTCTGATCACCTTCAGAGTCTGCTTGTACCCCAGCACATACTTTCTACCTTTTTTTTTTTGACATGGAGTCTCACTCCGTTGCGAGGCTGGAGTACAGTGGCGTGATCTCGGCTCACTGCAATCCCCACCTCTGGGTTCAAGCCATTCTCCTGCCTCAGCCTCCCAAGTGACTGGGACTACGGGCACGTGTCACCCTGCCCAGCTTATTTTTGTATTTTCAGTAGAGCTGGGGCTTCACTATGTTGGCCAGGATGGTCTCGATCTCTTGACCTTGTGATCTGCCTGCCTCGGCCTCCCAAAGTGCTGGGATTACAGGCATGAGCCATGGTGCCCGGCCTACTTTCCACTTTTCATAATGAGTTGGAGCCTAGAGTTGATTGACACCAATGACTTTTTCATCTTTTTTAGAAGCCACTATCTTTCTGTCTTAGGTGTGGGATGACTCCCAACCAAGAGCAGCTTCAGGGCTAGGTGTGGTGTCTCACACCTAAAAAAAAAAAAAAATTAGCTGGGCATGGTGGTACATACCTGTAATAACAGCTACTCAAGAGGCTGAGGCATAAGAATCACTTGAACCCTTGGGGCAGAGGTTGCAGTGAGTTGAGATTGTGCCACTGTACTCCAGCCTGGGTGACAGAGCAAGACTCTGTCTCAAAAAAACAAAAACAACATAAAAACAAAAACTATACAGAATAAAAGTAAGTAGACTTCTCTCAAGCATTAACTACCTAAAATCTGTGAAAAGGATATCATATAATTTTTATTTAATGGAAAATTAATCACTAATCTAAGCAAGAAATTGAGAAATGGTAACTCCCTCAAATCTTCAACAAAACCAGTCAGTTGAAATCCCTGTGCCCTTAGTCCATTTTGTGATGCTGTAACAGGATACCTGGGGGGCAATAATTTATAAAGAACAGATTTATTTCTTACAGATCTGGAGGCCGGGAAGTCTAAGGTTGAGGGGCCCCCATTTGGCAAGGGCCTTCTTGCTGCATCATTCCACGGTGGAAGGTGGAAGGGCAAGAAATCATATGCACATATGCATATTGAGAGAGAGAGAGGTCCAACTTTTTTTTTTTTTGAGACAGAGTCTTACTTTGTTGCCTACTATTAAAGGAGCCAATCTACTCCCAAGATAACAGCATTAATTCATTTATAAGGGCAGAGCCTTCATGACCTAATCAGCTCTTGAAGGTCTCACCTGTCAACATTGTTGCATTGGGGATTAAATTTCCAACAATGAATATGAAATTTGGGGGACATATTCAAACTATAACATTCTGTCCCTGGCCCCCCAAATTTATGTCCTCGTATGCAAAATACATTCATTCCATCCCAATAGCGTCAAAGTCTTAACTTATTCCAACACTAACTCAAAAGTCCAGAGTCTCAGGCACGGTGGTTCATTCCTATAATCCCAGCACTTTGGGAGGCTGAGGTAGGAGGATCACTTGAGCTCAGGAGTTCAAGACCAGCCTGGGCAACATGGCAAAATCCCATCTCTTAAAAAAAAAAGGGTCAGGTGTGGTGGCTTATGCCTGTAATCCCAGTACTTTGGGAGGCCGAGGCAGGCGGATCACGAGGTCAGGAGATCGAGACCATCCCGGCTAACACAGGGAAACCCTGTCTCTACTAAAAATACAAAAAATTAGCCGGGTGTGGTGGTGAGGGCCTGTAGTCTCAACTACTCAGGAGGCTGAGGCGGGAGAATGGTGTGAACCTAGGAGGTGGAGCTTGCAGTGAGCCAAGATGGCGCCACTGCACTCCAA
>NW_012104065.1:713423-732848 GCF_000951045.1 Mandrillus leucophaeus
AGTAGACTTCTCTCAAGCATTAACTACCTAAAATCTGTGAAAAGGATATCATATAATTTTTATTTAATGGAAAATTAATCACTAATCTAAGCAAGAAATTGAGAAATGGTAACTCCCTCAAATCTTCAACAAAACCAGTCAGTTGAAATCCCTGTGCCCTTAGTCCATTTTGTGATGCTGTAACAGGATACCTGGGGGGCAATAATTTATAAAGAACAGATTTATTTCTTACAGATCTGGAGGCCGGGAAGTCTAAGGTTGAGGGGCCCCCATTTGGCAAGGGCCTTCTTGCTGCATCATTCCACGGTGGAAGGTGGAAGGGCAAGAAATCATATGCACATATGCATATTGAGAGAGAGAGAGGTCCAACTTTTTTTTTTTTTGAGACAGAGTCTTACTTTGTTGCCTACTATTAAAGGAGCCAATCTACTCCCAAGATAACAGCATTAATTCATTTATAAGGGCAGAGCCTTCATGACCTAATCAGCTCTTGAAGGTCTCACCTGTCAACATTGTTGCATTGGGGATTAAATTTCCAACAATGAATATGAAATTTGGGGGACATATTCAAACTATAACATTCTGTCCCTGGCCCCCCAAATTTATGTCCTCGTATGCAAAATACATTCATTCCATCCCAATAGCGTCAAAGTCTTAACTTATTCCAACACTAACTCAAAAGTCCAGAGTCTCAGGCACGGTGGTTCATTCCTATAATCCCAGCACTTTGGGAGGCTGAGGTAGGAGGATCACTTGAGCTCAGGAGTTCAAGACCAGCCTGGGCAACATGGCAAAATCCCATCTCTTAAAAAAAAAAGGGTCAGGTGTGGTGGCTTATGCCTGTAATCCCAGTACTTTGGGAGGCCGAGGCAGGCGGATCACGAGGTCAGGAGATCGAGACCATCCCGGCTAACACAGGGAAACCCTGTCTCTACTAAAAATACAAAAAATTAGCCGGGTGTGGTGGTGAGGGCCTGTAGTCTCAACTACTCAGGAGGCTGAGGCGGGAGAATGGTGTGAACCTAGGAGGTGGAGCTTGCAGTGAGCCAAGATGGCGCCACTGCACTCCAATCTGGGTGACAGAGGAAGGCTCTGTCTCAAAAAAAAAAAAAAAAAAAAAGGTCCAGAGTCTCACCTGGCATCCTGGCTCTGCCCTGAAAAGCTTTGCATTATGGGAACTCCTTTCCTTCTCACTCCCTGGCCATCTTAGGCAGCTGCTCATTTAAAAATTTCTTTTGTGGGGACCAGGACAGAGGTCCCTCTTACCTAGCTAAAATTGCAATACCAGTTCTATACTTTTCAGTGAGTACTAGTTCAATATCTTCTAATACGAACCATTTCACCTATTTAGGTAGCCTATCTACGTTGGAAGATGGTTATGATGCCCTTTCCCTTCTCTAATTACTTCCTGTATTAGTTTCTTATCGCTGGGTAGCACATTACTACAAACTTAGTAACAAAACAACACACATTTATAATCTCACAGCTTTTGTGGGTCAGGAGTTTGGACCATAGGTGTATCTTCTGCTCAGGGTCTCAGAGGCTGCAATGAAGGTGTCACCTGGGCTGTATTTTCATCTGGGGGCTTGGCTGGAGAAAAATCTACGTTCATTCAGTTTGTTGGCAGCTTTTATTTCCTCAGGACCATATGACTGGGGGACCGGCCTTTTTTTTTTTGATCGTGGTTGTCTGGAGCCTGCTCTCAGGTCCTAGAGGTCACCCAAAGAACCTACAGGCCACTTGTGGTAACCTTCCATATGGGCTTCTTCCACATGGCTGCTTTCTTCATCAAGCAAGCAAGGACGAGTTCTCTCCTCAGGGAGGATCCAGCTTCTTTTCAAAGGGCTTTTACCAGATTAAGTCAGGTCCACCCAAGATAATATCTCTTTTGGTTAATCCCAAATCAATTCATTTGGTTCTTTATTACATCTGCAAAATTCTTGGCTAGAAGCAAGTTACAGGTTCTGCCCTCGCTCAAGGGAAAAGGATTATAGTGTGATCACCAGAAGGTGAGGATCATGGAGGTCATCTTCCTATTCTCAAGAGTTGTTTCTTAAGATTTTCCAAATTTGCCTATGTAACACCTCATTCAACTCTGCAAGTTGGAGGACAATAATAAAATTGATCAGGTTGTTGTTGATTCATCTCCTCTCTTAACAGGAGTGTCGGGAGTGCTGACAGAAACTGTTCAAGCTGAGCTATGTATTAGTACTACTCTTACAAGTACTAATTACTATTACTATTACTCTTAGATAATATTTATTGGGCCATCACTATATATCCAGTACTACTCCAAGTATTTTACCAGAATTTAGTCTTTATGATAACCTTAAGAGATCAGGGATATATATAAATTTTTTTTATTTTTTTGAGACAAAGTCTCTCACTTTGTTGTCTAGGCTGGAGTGCAGTGGCACGATTTTGGCTCACTGCAACCTCCACCTCCCAAGTTCAAGCGATTCTCCTGCCTCAGCCTCCCGAGGAGCTGGGATTATAGGCACCCGCCAGTACGCCCAGCTATTTTTTTGTATTTTTTGTAGAGATGGGGTTTCACCATGTTGGCCAGTCTGGTCTCAAACTCCTGACCTCAAGATTTGCCCGCCTCAGCCTCCCAAAGTACTGGGATTACAGGCATGAGCCATCGTGCCTGGCCATAAATTTTTTATTTTTATTTTAGAGACAATCTTACTCTATTACCCTTGGAGTGCAGTGGTCCAATCTCCATTCACTGCAACCTCCACCTCCCAAGCTCAAGCGATCCTCCCACCTCAGCCTCTCATGTTGCTGAGACCAGAGGTATGCACCACCACACTGGCCTAATTTTCATATTAATTAATTAATTTGTTTATTTTTGATACCGAGTCTCACTCTGCTGCTCAGACTTGAGTGCAGTGGCGCTATCTTGGCTCACTGAAACCTCTGCCTCCTAGGTTCAAGTGATTCTCCTGCTTCAGCCTCCCGAGTAGCTGGGATTACAGGGGTGCGCCACCACACCTGGCTAACTTCTGTATTTTTAGTAGAGACGGTGTTTCACCATGTTGGCCAGGCCGGTTGTGAACGCCTGACTTCAAGTGATACACCCACCCTGGCCTCCCAAAGTTCTGGGATCACAGGCGTGAGCCACTGTGCCCGGCCTAATTTTTGTAGAAACTTGTTTCACCATGTTGCCCAGGCTGGTCTGGAACTCCTAGGCTCAAGTGATCCACCTGCCTTGGCCTCCCAAAGTGCTGGGATTATAAGCATGAGCTGTGCTCACCCGGGAGGGCTATTTTTATCATCTCCATTTTATAGACTGGGAAACATTTGCATAGAGAATTTCAGGACACTAAACAAGTAAGAGGTAGAGTCAAGGTTTCAATTCAGGTAGTAAGCCTTCAGAACCTGAGAGCACTAGATTAAGCCTCCCGTTGTATTATTTTATACTTAGAAACTTTAGTTTTCCATTTCAATGGCTTCTTGTTGGAGTTTATGCTGTTTTTCCTTTCTTTTCTTTTTTTTTGATATGGAGTCTTGCCCTTGTTGCCCAGGTCGGAGTGCAATGGTGTGATCACAGCTTACTGCAACCTCTGCCTCCTGGTTCAAGCAATTCTCCTGCTTCAGCCTCCCAAGTAGCTGGGATTACAGGACCAACACATTTTGTATTTTTGTATTTTTAGTAAAGACGAGGTTTCAACATGTTGGTCAGTCTGGTCTCAAACTCCTGACCTCAGGTGGTCCACCTATCTCGGCTTCCCAAAGTGCTGGGATTACAGGTGAGCCACTGCTCCTGGCCTATGCTGTTTCTTCAAAAGTTCTGTTTTCCTTGTTCAGTTGCTACAAGTGAAATATATTGGTTTATATTTATTATTTTAGTTTAGGTTTTTTATTTATTTATTTTTTGGTGAGACAGGTTCTATGATCCTACTTTAGCACTTTTTCCTAGGACATGATATTTAGCCTGTATCATTTTAGCTTATATATACCAATAAAAACATAATGGTAGATAAAATATGAAAATCCTTTTGTACTAACTGGTAAGTAGCTGCCCCACCCTACCAAACCCTTCCTACCACCCGGTCGGGTTCAGTTCCCAGCTGAAGAGCCTCTGGACCTCTTCAAGATCCTACAACTAAAGGATTAACACCTGACAAAGAGTGTGTGTGTGTGTGTGTGTGTGTGTGTGTGTACGGGGGGTGGGGGGTGGGGTGTCTTCAAGCCTGCTTCCATTCTGATTGGTCAGTGATATAGGGATTGATAAGTATTTTGAATGTGATCCTTCCTAGAAGTCTAAGTCAAGCTTTTTTCATTCTTCATGGTTTTTGTATTTTCTGTTATTTTCTAACTTGAATACTTTTGTACTTAGTCTGACAGCCACTTTAAGTTCTGTATCATAAGTCAGGTCAAGTATCACTTCCTCTGTGAAGTTTTCCCATATACTATGAAGAAGATTTAGGTTCTCTCATTTTAGAATTTTTTTATGCTTAAGACATACCACCAAAATATTAATGATCTCATAATGTTTACCTGTATTCATGACTCTTTCCCCATGAGAAACAGTGTCATTTCCTTCGGGCATCCCCAATGCCTAGAATAGTTTGTGAGACATTATAAATATTGTACTTGTTGAACAAATCAATGAATAGTTGATTAGGTTAACCAGCGGGTTGCATGGCTGAAGAGACTGTAACTGTGGTTGAGGATATTTGAGGAGATTCAAATCCAATAAAATTGTCTAGTTGGAGTCTTCAGGAGGCAAGTCTAGAATATGAGCATATCTAAGAAAACTGATAAATCCGTGGTTATGTTGAATTATTTTTCCATTTGCTATTAGCATAGATAATCAAGAATAGACTATTATAGGCCAGGTGTGGTGGCTCATGCCTGTAATCCCAGCACTTTGGGAGGCCGAGGTGGGCAGATTACCTGAGGCCAGGAGTTCGAGACCAGCCTGGCCAACATGACAAAACCCCATCGCTACTGAAAATAGAAAAAATTAGCTGGACATGGCAGAGCATGCCTGTAGTCCCAGCTACTCGGGAGGCTGAAGCAGGAGAATCGCTGAACCTGGGAGGCAGAGGTTGCAGTGAGCTGAGATAGTGCCATGGCACTCCAGCCTGGGCAACAGGGCAAGACTGTCTTAAAAAAAAAAAAAAGAAGGCGGCGGCCAGGTATGGTGACTCGCACCTGTAATCCCAGCACTTTGGGAGGCCAAGGCAGGTGGATCATGAGGTCAGGAGTTTGAGACCAGTCTGGCCAAGCTAGTGAAATCCTGTCTCTACTAAAACTACAAAAATTAGCCGGGCATGGTGGTGGGCGCTAGTAATTTCAGCTATTCGGGAGGCTGAGGCGGGAGAATTGCTTGAACCTGGGAGGCGGTGGTTGCAGTGAGCCGATATCATACCATTGCACTCTAGCCTGGGCAACAGAGCAAGACTCTGTCTCAAAAAAAAAAAAAAAAAGACTATTATAAAAATGATTATTTTTTATATGCTTACAGAAGACATACAAAGAGAAACATAATTGGCTCTATTATTCTGATCCAATTTCTCTTATTATTATGCAGTGTAACATTTAATACCAATATTTATAATTTTCTGAGCATCTATTTATAATTGAGCACTGACGTACTATGAAAATTATAATAAATCATAATTGAGCATCTATAATTTATTGAGTGTATCCTAAGGACTGTGCTAAGGACGTTACAACATTTAGCGATTAAACAATGCAAATTTAATTGTGTTATATTCTGACTTAAAACCTTTTAAATGATTCCTCATTGCTGTCCCAATAAGCTCCAACTTTTAGGCAAGAAATTAATTAAATCATTTATCATGATAGAGATGACCTCTTCTAGGAAGGCTTTTTTAATTCTATAGGTCTGGATGCGGTGATATTTCTTTTTTCTTTCCTTTTTTTTTTTTTTTGAGACGGAGTCCCACTCTGTTGCCCAGGCTGGAGAGCAGTGGCGTGATCTCGGCTTACTGCAACCTCTGCCTCCCGGGTTCAAGCGATTCTCCTGCTTCAGCCTCTCCAGTAGCTGGGATTACAGGCGCGTGCCACCACAACCGGCTAATTTTTTTTTTTTTTGTATTTTTAGTAGAGGCAGGGTTTCACCATGTTAGCCAGGATGGTCTCGATCTCCTGACCTCGTGATCTGCCTGCCTCGGCCTCCCAAAGTGGGATTACAGGCATGAGCCACCGCACCTGGCCCTAGGTGATATTTCTAAAGGCCACCTTATATTTTAAGTAAATTGAATGGTTCCAGTTATAAAAATAAGTATTAACAACCCTATTCTAATTTCTTATTAGTTACAAAAATTTCCTGTTCACTTTTTTGTCTTCTCCACTAGAGTACAGATTACTTGAGGATAGGCACCTAACAGGTCTACAACACAGTGATTGCTAAATAAATACTGAACTAATACATTAATATAATGAGAAGTTACATTTAAAAAACCCACATGGTACCATCTAATATTATTTTCAGGCTCTTCTTGCTTGCAAAACATATGCACATTTATTCTTTTTTTTTTTTTTTAAGAAGGAGTCTCGCTCTGTAGCCCAGGCTGGAGTGCAGTGGCGAGCTCTGGGCTCACTGCAATCTCAGCCTCACAGTTCAAGCAATTCTCCTGCCTCAGCCTCCCGAGTAGCTGGGATTACAAGCACGTGCCACCATGCCCTGCTAATTTTTGTAATTTTAGTAGAGACGGGGTTTCACTATGTCGGCCAGGCTGGTCTTGACCTCCTGACCTCAGGTGATCCACCCGCCTCGACCTGCCAAAGTGCTGGGAATTACAGGCGTGAGCCACCGCACCCGGCCAAAACATATGTACATTTATTCTATCATTTAGTGCTTCCAACCTAGTTCAACTATAGTCATCATTGCCATTATACAGGTGAGAAAACTGAGTAACACACTTATTCCAAGGAACTGGCAAGGAAGCTGCAGTAGTCGAACTTGAACCCAGATCTCTTAACCAGTAAGGTAGCGACTTGTCCACTACTTCCTGTGGAATTCATTAAAGGCCGACTCCCAGCATGAAATTGAATGAATGGGATGAATACAACTTCTAGTGAGAGAGTATGATAAAAAGTGCTTGCTCTGTTACCGAGCAACTGAAAAAAAATGTTTTTTTTCCATTCCATCATTACTAATACAATTCAAAGTACATTCTGTGAATTTAAAACATAAATGATGAATAAATCAACATACTCCTGGCTTTTTTGAAAATTTTTCCCTCTGCTCTTTAACTCTCACCTACCTCCTTCCTTCTTTCTTTTCTAAGCCTCATAGAGGGCGCTCACAAAGTGCTACTTATTGACTGAAGAAGCTCCACTCAAAAAACACACCTCACACTGCAACTGAGAGACGCAGCGCCACCACCTCGGGCTTCCTTCTCTTTTCCACGCAGGAGGCGGGGCCAATTTCCCTCATTCAAATAAAAAACCAGAATTTGCATGGGGAATGGCTAGTCCTTGAGCTTATTGGCTGATAGCACAGTGGGCGGGGTACATATCACGAGCCCGGAGCCCCGCCCACAATAATTTGCATAACGGCCCCGGCGCGTGCAAGGGAGAAGCGGGTTTGTTTTTGAATCTGCGGAGGCGGCGGCGGTGGCAGCGGCGGCGCGGCGACTGAAGCGCGCGAAAAGCTGAGGCGGCAACGTCGGGGACGGCTGCGCGGGACGGCTCTGTAGGAAGGAACTTGGTTCCCCCTCCCTCAGCTTCCGCCCCAAAAGGTATATGTGAATCCCAGGGGCTGTTAAAACCACATTTTCTTAAATTACTATTGTATTTCTGAGGAGTCAAGACCGCATTATGGCGGCTGCGGGAGTTGTGTTTGCGCCTGCGCGGTTGCGGAGCTGCGGGCGGCGCTGCATGGGAGCACGTGATCTTGCGGGGTCGGGCTCTAGCTGCAGTTGTGCAGCTGGCGGGGCGGTGGCTGCGCAAGCGCAATATTCATTTTCGAGATCTAATGTTCTTGTTGGACGCCATTTGGGTTCTAGATTTAATTTTCCTCGTTCTTGAGGGGTTTCTTTGTGTTACCCTTAAAATCTCACATTTTTCAAGAAAAACATTTCTCTAATGTTGTACTCCTGGGCCGACCTGAAGCTCTTCTCTGTTTTTTCGATTTTTTGAGAAGCTGTGGACTTAATTTTCTGTGAAACTGATTGTCTTTTTTGGTTCTTGATTATAATTTCAGTTTTAAAGTATTGCTGGATTGAGGTTTATATTTAGGGTGGTAAAGATCAGCACCTAGTGGTGTTCTCACGGGAAGTGCATTTATTTGGACTGCATATTTGCAAATACATTTTTAACCCTATTTTTACCTGTTGTATTATGAATGTGTGGAATGTTTACAAAACAGAAAGAACTTTAGTTTTGGGAATATTGGGGGAAAGGGAGTAGTGGAAGAAATTACAGTGTGATCGAAAATGAAATCCCAATCTGAGGATTATTTTGGTTTTAAATATTTGATCCTAAGTAAATGAAGTTTTAATTTTGATCAGTTTGTATGTTTCTGGGCATTTGGATTTTACATGTTTTAAGTTCTTTAGGTGACTTGTTCATTACTGCTTCAGCTAGATAATTGTTGCTTTTTAAATTAATCAACTCATTTTCTTAGCATTTTTGTTTGCTATGATATGTAAGCTATAACATTTATTTGGTAAATTTTTCTGATGAAGAATTCTAGAAAGAACATCCATTACCCTGAGGCCTTTTTGAGGAAAGTGGACCATTAATAAAAAAAAAAAAAATCTGTTCTTTTAAACACTATACTGTATACATGTGTGTTAGATGCAGCTGTGTTTGATTTTTTAATTGTAAGTGTGTTCCTGGTTTTATTAATAGTTTTTTTAGGGAAGGTAATTATAAATATGCTACTGATTAGTTTAAAATGGCAGTGTCAACTATAGTTAAATCTTATGTAACACATCTGGGGGAAGTTATATAAGATTTGTTATGATTCTCCCGTTGTGCAAATTCTTTCTTACTAGGCAAAAAAAAATGCAAATGTTTTCTGTAGATTTCATCTATGGCTCATATATACAACAACTGGTTTCTTGGTTGGTTATAACTCTTTAAGTTTGAATCAGTCTACTGTCAAATGAAGACGTGCCTTTTGCTTTATAATCTCTGTTAATTTAGGGAAATTTTTATTGCCTAAAACAAATACCATTAGTAAATATTAACTAGATGTAATTGAAAGTAATACTTTTGGTTGGTGGATTTTTAAATGACGTCACATATGAGATAGAATGGAGTTAGGAAAGATTCTTCTTTTTTTCTCAACAGAATATTTGACCTGATGTAGTTCCTGAATCTCTAAGGTCCTCTACACACAAAGTATATTTAGAGGACAGTTGTGTAATTTTCTCCCTTTTATGTTTCTGGGGTGGTTACCTAGCAGCCCCTTTCTACCACATGCTATTTCAGGCATTTTAGAGTAGAAAATACACATAAATGTTTAGGTTAACAAAAGAACTTTGATCTTAGGGCATGGTACACCTTACATTTCCAGAAAAATGAAATACTTTGGTGTATATATTTAAGCGTATGTTTTCATTTGAATATACAAATGATTGCTTCTTAGGTTAATATTGAAGGTAGTAAGAGGTATTTGAAAATACTCGAATATGAAGAACATTTCTTGATGGGACAATTTTGATGTCATGTTTCTTACAAGGCAGATATAACCATATAAACTTAATAAGATTAATTGCCTGAACACCAACTATTAGTTTATTAGTACTTTGTTGATAACAAGTGTATTTTAAAATTTTAGTTTGGTGGTTATGATGCCACAAAATTTTGACACATATCCAACATACATAACTATTAAGACGAGGTTACTCCAGGAATGAATACCAAGTTACTGAAGTTATTTGAAATCTTTGTGGTTTTGTAAATTTAAGATTTTGTATGTAGTTTAGAAAAGACAGATTTGAATTATTAAATAATTAGAACTATTTTTGCTTTAAATTAGGATTTGCATATGTGATAAATGTATTTAAATATTTTAAAACTTACTCATTATAGAACATTTGGAAAATGTTGAAAATTAATTAACAATGCTTAGAAATAACCACTCTGAAGGTATTGGTGATTTGTGACTTCACTTTTCCATGGTTGAGCAATCTATAAATGTTTGTTTATTAATTAGTTTTTCATTGGTACCATAATTTCATTTCTACTCTTTTAATGTTATGAGTGTCGTCCCATTAATTCTTCTAAAATATGTTTCATGGTTACATGATACTCTATTGTAATATCCCACATGATCAAATGTTCTTTTTAAACACGTTTTTAAATGGTTACATATTATTATCTTTAAGAAGAATGTACTGTGACTTATTAAACCTTTCATTTTTTGTTTCCTGTTTTGCTTGTTGCTCATTTCTCTATTAAAAATAATGCTACAGTGAACATTCTTGTACTATACCTCAGAATATTTCTTTGAAATTACTTTCAAAGGACTTTTAAAGTAATTTGCAAAATTGATAAAAGCTTTTTTGGAAAGCATTTTTTATCATATTCAATACCACCATCTTATGGGTGAAAAATAGTGGCTCATTAACTTTTTTTGATAACTAATGAAGTTGAATTTGTTGTTGTTTTATGTGTGCATTTTTTTTCATTTTCTGTGAGTTAGCTGTTTGGCTTTTTGTATATTTTTCTATGGTGAGTGTTACTGTTTTTCTTATTTGTTAGTAACAGCTACTTATGGCTTTGAGGTCCTTAGCTTTTAATATTTGTCACAGTAATTTTAAAATTACCTTTTAAATGGTTTATGATTTTATATGTTAAGAAGTTTTGCATTTTTATGTTGTAAAATGTACTGCTTTTTTTTTTTTTTTTTTTTTTTGAGATAGGATCTTGCTCTGCTGTGCATGCTGAAGTGCGGTGGCAGTGATCTCTGCCCACTGCAGCCTCGACCTGCCAGGCTCAAGCAATTCTCTCACTCTGGAGTAACTGAGACTACTGGTGAAGGCTATCACACCCTGCTAATTTTTTTATTTTATTTTATTTTTTTATAAACAAAGTCTCATTATGTTGCCCAGGCTGGTCTTGAACTCCAGGGGTCGAGAGAGTTTCCCACCTCAGCCTCTCAGAGTGCTGAGATTACAAGCATGAGCCACCATGTCCAGCCTGCACTGCCTTTTTCCTTTGTGATTTCTACAACACTTGTCTGCCTAGAAAATATTACCTGTTGTGAGGTGAATTACGTATTTATATTGTATTTTATTTTATTATTACTGTTTTTTGGGGTGGAGTCTAGCTGTGTCTCACAGGCTGGAGTGCAGTGGTATGATTTCGGCTCACTGTAACGCTCCACCTTCTGGGTTCCAGCGATTCTCCTGCCTCAGCCTCCCAAGTAGCGGGGATTACAGGCGTGCATCACCACGCCCTGCTTTTAGTAGAGACAGGGTTTCCCCATGTTGGCCAGGCTGGTCTTGAACTGCTGACCTGAGGTGATCCGTCTGCCTTGGCCTCCCACAGTGCCGGAATTAGAGGTGTGAGCCACCGTGCACAGCCTTGTTCATGTGTTTTGTTAATTTTTTTACTAGAACTTTTTCTGAAAGTTTTAATAAACTTAAAAAATACTCTTACATCTATGTGGACATGTCTGTATTTTGACATATTTTGTGTTAAGATAAGTTACTAATTTCCATTTTTTCCAGATATCTAGTTTCCATAGACTTGATCCATTTCTTATTGGTTTGGTTGCTAACTTATGAGCTAGATTTGAGCAAACAATTCTGATTCATATACTAGGAATATTTAACCTGGGGTCCATTGGCCTCTAGGGGTTCTACTGATCCCTCGATATTTGATATACACCATTTTATGTGAGTCTGTGTGTGTGCATTTTTTTCCCCCCCAAGATGGAGTTTTGCCCTTGTTGCCTAGGCTGGAGTGCAATGGCACAATCTCAGCTCATCGCAACCTCTGCCTCCCAGGTTCAAATGATTCTTCTGCCTCAGCCTCCCGAGTAGCTGGGATTGCAGGCATGTGCCATTACGCCCAGCTAATTTTGTATTTTTGGTAGAGACGGGGTTTCTCCATGTTGGTCAGGCTGACTCGAACTCCCTACCTCAGGTGATCTGCCTTCCTCGGCCTACCAAAGTGCTGGAATTACAGGTGTGAGCCACTGCGCCTGGCCTCGTATGTGCACTTTTCTGGGGAAACAGTGACAGCTTTCATTAGCTTCTCAAAAGAACATATAATACATAGTTTAAACAGAGATTGACAATGACTGTATCTGGGCCTTATTCTTAGAGCATTATTGCATTGTTTTATTTGCTGTAGGATTGTACACAATTTAAATATGTGTTTGTAGTGCTATATCCTATATAAAATGCAGTAGCCACTCATGTCCATTTTACAATTTTTTTAGCTAATTGTGGCTGTTTTTGCAGATGAACTTTAGGTTCATTTGGTTAATTAAGAAAAGAAAAAGCTAGCTAATGGTTTTGGTTAGAATTCCATTAAATTTACATTGGGTGAATTTATAACCTTATACTATTTTTTTTTTTAATTCATGAGTATTACACCCTTCCTGTAGACTACCAAAATGTACTATTTGCTAGGAGCTCTGGGAGAATTTGTGGTATCTGTGACTTTTCAGGAAGATGTTTTACAGCTATAATTTTAGTAGAGATGAATTAGGAGATGATATAAGATTATATTTCTGTTTTTAATCTGCCTTAGGACATGATGACATAAAAATAGTGTCAGTATGAAGTTAGACATGGTAAAAATAAGTCGCAAAGTAAAGTATTGTACAATATTTGAAATCAAAATCCTTTTTCTTAAAGACAATTTGAAAAGGTACCTTATTCCTTTTCTGGCCACAGTGGACCTTAATCTCATAATAAAGATAAAAATTTTTTATTTTAATTTCCTTGGTATCATTAAATTATTATATTTTCTCATAAGGATGTTTCCCTAATTATTAGAATAAGTTTATTCTTCATTAAATCTCTTTTGTAGAGATTTAATGATTAAATGATTAAATTTAAGTTTTGTGAGATTTGAAAAAGATTATCTCCATTAATAAGGGTGTATTTCAGCTGTAATTCTACTATCTTAAATAATTGATTCAAGAGTCAGTTTATTGCCAAAATAACATTTTTATTGAACTAAACTTGTAAATTAGTGGAGGCATGAAAAGAAGAAATCAAGGAAATATAGAACTCTAATGATAAAATATTATTGGCTTTATGAAAATAAATCTGGAAACTAGATATAAAATATTAAGATATTTCCTTTAGTGGAACTCTCTTTTAAAATTCTTGCGTTTGACCTTATATTTTATTAGAGAGGTCAAGACTATCTAAATGTTGCTTTGCCATGTTCTTTCTCAGATGTCCTGCCGTCCACAGAGTAAATCAGGGGCTTCTCCAGGCATTTTAATTTGTTGAAAACAAAACTAAGTTTTTTATCGATGATTTCAGCTTGTGTGGTGGAAACCATTTTGTATTGGAGACAGAGTGAGTGCTGGGGAGCATTTTCAGTTAAGAATGAGTAGATCAGGGCTGCTAGTGCTTGTTTATATGGTGTGAATGTTTTCTTTTTTTTTTTTTTTTTTTTTTTGAGACGGAGTCTTGCTCTGTCGCCTGGGCTGGAGTGCAGTGGCTGGATCTCAGCTCACTGCAAGCTCCACCTCCTGGGTTTACGCCATTCTCCTGCCTCAGCCTCCCGAGTAGCTGGGACTACAGGTGCCCGCCACCTCGCCCGGCTAGTTTTTTGTATTTTTTTAGTAGAGACGGGGTTTCACCGTGTTAGCCAGGATGGTCTGGATCTCCTGACCTCGTGATCTGCCCGTCTCGGCCTCCCAAAGTGCTGGGATTACAGGCTTGAGCCACCGCGCCCGGCCTGTATGGTGTGAATGTTTTCAATTTTAAGTTTCGATCATTTGGATTTTAGAATCTTTAAGAGGATGACTCCGGTACCTCAGCCACTTTTCAAAAAAATGCCAGAGGCCTAAGGGAACTGTTACTACCTTCCTGAGATTCTTTATAGTTGACCTATATGAATATGAGAATCTGCGAAATGAAGATGACTTATTAAACCATCAGAAATATGCACTTACTCATGTCTGCAGTTTTCCATTGCTCAGAGTATTACAAGAAACATTTTGTGTTCTTTTATATCCAATAACTGGTAGTAATTAGCTGTGTTTAGGAGAGAGGATCCCTTTGTATGATGGTGATGTGAGGTAGTAATGCCATAATGTCTTACTATATATGATCCGTTCTCCCTATCTTTGTTGTTCGTATAGCCCTATGCTACTTGGGGGAAATATTATCTGGTTTGGTACCTAGAAATTATGTGTCCATCACTCCTGGCACTTTAACATTCTAATAAGAAATTTGATTTGTATGTTAGAATAGTTATCCTCAGAACTGTCAAAGCTGTAAAAGGAACTTTCTTTGGTTCAGTAATTCTCAATGATAATGCCTACCATTTTGTAGTAGGATAAAGCTAAAAGATGGAAAGGGAATCTGCTGTTTTGAGGACCAGGAGAGTTTGATGGAACAATAAAGAATGACTTGACTGCTGCAACTCATTCCCAGCTAAGGCTTTGGAGCCTTAGATGTATATCTGCCCTGTTACTCTTATTAGATAGAATGTCATAGGAAAAGAAAGAAATAGTAAAAAGCATAAGGGAAAAGAGGGACCACTTTTGAACTCGTTTGTTTCCTTTTAGGTGATAAATGTCTGAAGTGAATTCAATTTGAGTAAAAACTAAGCTGCCACAGTATAGGAGACTCCATTTCTGTTGTTTAAAGATGATAGTGTGTTTTTTTCTTATGTAACCATACAAAGTAAGACTGTTTAGAGTTGATAAGTGATTTTGCCTTAACATATGGCTTCCATCACTAGCGGAAACATGATTACTCTCTAGTTCTACTAGCTAGAGGCAAGGAAGAAAGAACAATGGGAGTGCATACTCTTTCTTTTGAGAGCATGATATGGAAGTGGCACATAGCACTTTGACTCATAGTTTATGTGTGATCATTTAGTCATTGGGACATATTTAGCTGGGAAAGGAAGTCTGGGAAATATATCTAGCTGGATAATCATATACTTAGCTAAAACTAGAGAATGTTATAAAAGAGAAATGGATATTAATGAATAGCATTTTCTATATAAGGAATTGGGAGAAGTGGTTTCAAAGTACTTCATAATTTGATACTGAAAACTATTTCTCTGTTTTAAGATTTAGGTTCAGTTATAGTATAACTCTGTATATCTTCCATTGAAATAGTATTTTGGGGTTTTGTGTTCGTGATTTGTGACTGGGGTCCCAGTTATTATAAATATTTATATTTGATAGAATTCTCCTCCTCTCTGCTTGCTACTGAAAACATTAAATTATGATTAGTTTTGCGAGATTTGGAATTCCTAATTTTTAAAACTCAGTGTAGTATTTTTGAACTTTACAGGTTAACTTGCTTAGTTCAAAAGGACTGTAGATGAATTAAGTGACAAATGTTTGAATAGTTTATGTTTGCATTATTTTATCCAGATTATTTTTTTCTCTTTATAACTGTATGTATAAAATACACATTTTCCGTGATGGAAAATGTGACTTTTTTTTTAGTTGAGACTAGGGTCTCACTCTGTCAGCCAGGCTGGAGTGCAGTGGTGTGATCATGGCTCACTGTAACCTTGACCTCCTGGGCTCAAGGGATCCTCCTGACTCAGCCTTCTAGGTAGTTTGGACTACAGGCACATGCCACCATGCCCAGGTAATTTTATAATTTTTTTGTGTGTGGAGATGGGGGTCTTGCCATGTTGCCCAGTCTGGTCTTGAACTCCTGGGCTCAGGCAATCCTCCCCTCTTGGCCTCCCAAAATGTTGGGACTACAGGTGTGAGTCACTGTGCCTGGCCAAAAATGTGACTTCTAGGAGCATTGTAATATACACTGGTAAAAAGATTGTGGTTGTAAATCCTCTGCACATAGGCAAAACTTAACTGATCAATAAGTAAATAGTTAAAAGTAGCTTTCTATGGAATATGACAAGTAAAACAAGAGATGTTTTTATAGGGTACAGAAAGTGGTGAGAGTGTTGGAAGGATATCAAGGAGATTTTATGGGAGTTGTATTTTAAACAATGAATTAGACAGATAATACTAGTAAAGGGAATAAATAGTATGTTCAGAATCTCAGAGGCCAGAAAGAAAGGTAGTGTGTTAGGAGAACTCTTAATAACTCTGATACATATCCTTGGTTTTTGTGAATAAAAGTCATAATTGCCATGGCACCCACATAATATGCCTAATAAAGCATGTTGTTACTCTCAGCTGGAAATTCTCTATTTTCTCTTTGCTTTACTTTATATATATATTTAAAGGCATTTATTCCTTTCCACTTTTATGTTTATAGTTATTTGTTTAGTACTTTATAAGCTTCCTGGGGTTAGGAATCATATCTTATTGATATATCTGACAATTTTTTAAGACAAATTCTTTCTAAGGTATGATAAGACCACTATTAAAAGTATAAGATTGCTTTCTACAGCATTAAAGTATTAATATTCAATAAATACTTGCTTATCAAAAGAATAAAATTTCTACGTTTTAGGTGGAGGTGAAAAAAAGGGAATAAGATATTCTAATTATTTTCTTTTATTTAACTCATTATCCACAGATGTCAGAACTTTTTTTAAAATCAGACA
Organism: Mandrillus leucophaeus; assembly: GCF_000951045.1. Taxonomy (NCBI): domain Eukaryota; kingdom Metazoa; phylum Chordata; class Mammalia; order Primates; family Cercopithecidae; genus Mandrillus; species Mandrillus leucophaeus. The sequence goes on from NW_012104065.1 coordinate 730,098, forward strand.
TGTAATTTACTCAAATGGCAAATACCCACATGATAAATTGTCATATGGGAAGATTTGACAGGCACTTTATGTATGAAAAATTATAAATAGTCAGTTTTAGGAAAAAAAATCTTCAATGTCATTCATTAAGAACCAGAAGAAAATTAAGAAAACAAGGAAGCACCTTTGCTTGCTTATTAGTAAAAAGTTTCTAAAATATGACTGTGAAGAGCCTGCATATATAAATTAATAAGGGTTTGAGGAAAAGATGGAATGATATTATTTTGTATTTTAGGTTTGTATAATCTTCTTCCCCCACCAAACTGACTTTAAATGATTTAAACGTTGAAAGATAAAAGTAAATAAATAAATGAAGAAAGAAAAGAAGAACAAAAGAAAAGTCAAAGAATTTTCCTAAAATCAGTTAGTTACACAGTGAAGTGGAAAGAACAGTAGTTTTGTATTGGGACCTGGGCAATTAGTGTCTCCTGTCAGTGTTCTTTATCTTTAAAATGTGGAGTTACCTCCTACAGGGTAACGTTTTGAGGGTTAAATACGATTAGATATATAAAATGCTTAGCATCTGTGCCTCACACATATCCCTAGTTTTAATCAATCGGTGAATCAATTAGTCATTCATGAATATTTATTAAGAAGCAACTATGTGCAGGGAGCCCTGCAATGCAGGGAGATTTATAGAAAATAATATTCTTGATTTCTGGAGCTAGAATTTAAATGCATTTAAAAAGTAACTTGGAAAGGTGGGTTTCATAATACCACTCACTAGTAAGGTAAATAAGCATTTAGGAAAGTAGTTTAGTTGTAAAGGTTTGTGATGGAGACCAGTTTTAGGACTGACTCATTTAAAAACAAATGGATATTTAAAGGGAAAAAAACCCACAAGATTACTAAATTCACTAAATTTACAGTAAACATCTTCCTGGTGAAAAAGCAGCCATTTTCTCACGTTAATTGTCATATCTGCAAGGTTTGGCAGTGTTCATCCTTGGCAAAGTTAGGGATGAAGACATTTTGGGCACTAAGTCCACATAGAATTACTCCTTGCTGTCCTTTTAAAAAATCTGCTGGATGTGTTCACTCAAAATTGATACCAAGTATCATTTTTCATCCATAGCCCTTCCTTGAAACAAGCTGCAGCCTCTTAAGGCGTAGATTTGGCCATAAAGTTTGTTAAATGATTTTCTGAATTGGTATATTTTCATGTTTTCTTTGGCCATTTGAGTCACATAGGTCTATTGAGGTATTGACCTATGATGTAGTATGACATCCCTATTGTGTGCTTAACAAAACTATGTCCATTTGATATGAAGGTAAAAGGTAACCTCTGTATGGATGTTTTGTGAAGTACTGTAATTGACTTATTTATTTATTAGCTTGTCTCCACTATCAGAAACCAAGTCATCTGACTTATCTCAATGAGCTTTCTTTCATCTGCAGTACCTGTAATTGTAGGGTATCTTGGGGTTTTCTGAGATTCCCACATTTATCAGTATTCCAGGTTTTTTGGAAAATACTATTCTTTATTCCCTTCAAAGCTTGGAATCTATAAGCTGTAGAAGAGATACTAAATTGATTTCTCGTGAAGATTTAGTAGGCATGATTTCTGTATTTAAGATGCAGTCCTTGGGAGGCTGAGGCAGGAGAATCGTTTGAATCTGGAAGGCAGAGTCTGCAGTGAGCCAAGACTGCGCCACTGCGCTCCAGCCTGGGCGACAGAACAAGACTCCATCTCAAAAAAAAGAAAAAAAGATGCAATTTTTGTTCCCTGTCATACCTAATTAAAGGAAATTTGTGCTTATTTATTTATTTGTTTTTTTTTTTTGAGACAGTGTCTTGCTCTGTTGCCCAGGCTGGAATACAGTGGCATGATCTTGTCTCACTGCAACCTCTACCTCCCAGACTCAGGCAATTCTTGTGCTTCAGCCTCCCGAGTAGCTGGGATTACAGGCATGCACCATCACGCCCTGCTAATTTGTGTATTTTTAGTAGAGATGGGGTTTCACCATGTTGGCCAGGCTAGTCTCGAACTCCTGACCTCAAGTGATCTGCCCGCTTCGGCCTCCCAAAGTGCTCTGCTTATAAACGTGAGCCACTGAGCCCAGCCTGAAATTCATTTTTAAATTTCACATTTCCAGTGTGGTTATGGTTACAAATTTGATTTATCCAATTTTTTTTTTTTTTTTTTTTTTTTTGAGACAGAGTCTCACTCTGTCACCCACGTTGGAGTGCAATGGTGCAATGTCGGCTCACTCCAATTTCTGCCTCCTGGGTTCAAACGATTCTCCTGCTTCAGCCTGCCGAGTAGCTGGGATTATAGGCGCCCACCACCACACCAAGCTTATTTTTCTATTTTTAGTAGAGATGGGGTTTCACCATGTTGGTCAGGCTGGTCTTGAACTCCTGACCTCAAGAGGATCACCTCAGGTGATCCACCTGCCTCAGCCTCCCAAAGTGCTGGGATTACAGGCATGAACCACCGTGCCTGGTCTGACTTACCCAATTTTATCCTGGTAGGAAGGAGAACAGATTCTTACTGAAACTGTGTAAACTGAGTCATAAAAAGTAAAAAGATTGAGTTATGATACTTCATACAATATTTAATAATTGTTCTAAGCAGTCTCTGGACAAGGCTGAACAACATATTCTGTATTTTTCTTCTTTTTTTTTTTTGAGACGGAGTCTTGCTCTGCCGCCCAGGCTGGAGTGCAGTGGCCGGATCTCAGCTCACTGCAAGCTCCGCCTCCCGGGTTC
>NW_012104065.1:732898-757870 GCF_000951045.1 Mandrillus leucophaeus
CCAGGATGGTCTCGATCTCCTGACCTCGTGATCCGCCCGTGTCGGCCTCCCAAAGTGCTGGGATTACAGGCTTGAGCCACCGCGCCCGGCCTTTTTTTTTTTTTGAAATGGAATCTTGCTGTGTCGCCCAGGCTGGAGTGTGGTGGCACGAACTTGGCTCATCGCAACATCCGCCTTCAGGGTTCAAGCGATTCTCCTGCATCAGCCTCCCGAGTGGCTGGGATTAAAGGCACATGCCACCACGTCCAGCTAATTTTTGTATTTTTAGTAGAGATGAGGTTTCACCATGTTGGCCAGGCTGGTCTCCAGCTCGACCTCAGGTGATCTGCCTGCCTCAGCCTCCCAAAGTGCTGGGATTACAGGTGTGAGCCTCCATACCCGGCCCGATATTCAGTATTTTTCTATAGAATCATTCATAAAATGTTTTTGGTGGCTTCTTTAGCTTATAACCTATATTAAAACCTTTCACAGGATATTTTTTCCCCTGATCTCTGAGGGGGAAAGATACTACTATTTCTATAAAGTACACCTTAAGTTGGAGGTTAGAGATAGATTGAGAAGAAAGTATTCTTCTCTTATGACTATTTAAAATAAAACATTGACCACAATTAAATCATTCATTTAGTCTTAGGTAATTCTTGTTTTTTTGATCTTGTGTTAAGCAGGCTACTTACACAGAATTGACTGGTCTGTAGAACATAACCATGAAAATCATGATCCATTCCCTTGATACAGTTATGACAGTTGTTGATTCATGATGTCAGCTTTATACCAGGATGCCTGCATCTATGAGTCTCTTCCATGTAAATAGTAATAGTTAAGACGATTTGGTACAGTTACTAATAATCTTTTGATGTTTATTTAAAAGACTTAATTTATAAGACACATTTCCTCAGGTAGGTGGCAGCAAAAATCTTGACTCATGTTTAGTTCTTGAGTGTCATTGCTTCTGTGTGGCCTAGTTGCTCACCTCTTGTATACAACTGTCATCTGTATAATTTTATTCACCATTGATACAGTTTGGATCCGTATCCCCACCCAAATCTAATGTTAAATCATAATCCTCTATGTTGGAAGTGGGGCCTGGTAGGAGATAATTGGGTCATGGGGTGGATTTTTCATGAATCATTTAGCACCATCCCCCTTGGTACTGTCCTCCGCAGTAGTGACTTGAGTTCTTGTGAGATCAGGTCATTTAAATAGTGTGTAGCACCTCTTTTCTTTCTCTCGTTCTCGCTTCTGCCACGTGATGTGCATGCTCCCCCTTTGCCTTCCATCATGTTTGTAAATTTCCTGAGCCCTCACCCCGAGAACCCAAGCAGATACCACTGTACTTCCTGTACAGCCAGCAAAACTGTGAGCCAATTAAACTTCATTTCTTAATAAGTTACCCATTTTCAAGTATTTCTTTATAGCAATGCAAGAATGGACTAATACAACCGTTAGTGAAGATTTCCTTACCTGTCTTCTAGGACCCTTGTTTTCCAAATGCTTTGTCTTTTTATCGACTGATTCTGTCCTTGGCAGGAGAATTCTTAGAATTTTCCCTGCTGATAGAAAGCTACACATTCTCCAGTAGCTTTTTGAGAAAGGGTGCATGGGAGATACAGGTTTTAAAGACCATGCATGTTTGAAAAATATCATTCTATATTTTCATGCTTGATTGATAGTTTGGCTGGGTATAGAATTCTAGGTTGAAAGTCTTTTCTTTCAGAATTTTAAAGACACTGCTCCATTATTTTCTTCCTACTATTATCACTACTGAGAAATCTGAAGCCATTCTGATTTCTCCTCTCAGTGGAAGCTTATAGAATTGATTATTAGTCTTTAGTCTTATGGCATTTCAATGGAACGTGCCCTTGTGTGGATTTGTTTGTTATGGTCTGCTGGCATACTTTGGGCTCTTTTGGTCTGGAAATTCTTGCCCTTTAACTCTGGAAAGTTTTCTTAAATGATTTCATTGGTGATGTCTTTGTGTTTGTGTGTGTGTGTGTGTGTCATTCCAATTTGAATTTTTGAATGGATACTCCAATCGTATCTTTTCTTCTGATTTATAATTTTGCCTTTTTGCTAAGGTTGGTTTCTTCAGCTTTATCATCCAGTCCTTCTATTGAGTTTTTCATTTTTTTCTATCATGTTCTTAATTTTCATTCCTTTTCTGTAGCATTGTATTCTTCACTCAAGAATATAACATCTTGTCTGCATATATTAATTTTTTTTGAAGTTTTCTTATTCCTGCATAGTCTATTGCTTCATGTATTTTTTTTTGCTTTCGTTTTTCTTGGGTTTCTGTCATGTTGGAAACTTTTCTCAATTGCCTTTCTTAGCTAACTGCATAATGTGATGTGGAAGATTAAAAAGTTGATTGCCTTATCCAAATTAGACAGTTTTAAACTTCCCTTTAGGCTGATCTGGGTGAGCCATTTTGGGAGAGTTCTCCAGAGACCTTAGGTCTTACGTCTTGTGCTGGTCAGACACCCCCAGAGAATAGTCTTCCATTTTTATAAATAGAGAAATAGGCTCTGATTGCCAGCACTCTGGGAGATTCATGAAGAGGACTAGGGATCTCTGCAGTCTGGACTTGGTCCTTCTCTTTTTGATATGGTACTCTTAGTTTTTTGTTTTTTTTTCTAGACAGAATCTCACTCAAGCTCAGGCCGGAGTGCACTGGCACAATCTTGGCTCACTGCAATCTCTGCCTCCTAGACCAAGGGATTCTCCTGTCTCAGCCTCCCGAGTAGCTGGGATGACAGGTGTGTGCCGCCACGCCCGGCTAATTTTTGTATTTTTAGTAGAGATGGGGTTTCACCATGTTGGCCAGCCTGGTCTTGAACTCCTGACTTCAGTTGATCCACCTGCCTTGGCCTCCCAAAGTGCTGGGATTACAGGCATGAGCCACCGTGCCTGGCCAGATACTCTCATTTTTAACTGCAGATACTGTCTTCAGACTTTTGTTAGGGTTGGGAGGAGCAGATAGTCACTGTTAAATGTGTTTGGTAAAGGCATCTAAGATATCTTTCTGCTTCTTAAACAGCAGTCACTATTTTGGCCATTTTATCCTTCTCTCTGCTCCCTTCACTCTGACTTTCAAAGGTGCTTAGTTCTTCTACTTCCTATGATTTTTCAGGTTTCTGCCAGGTAAATTGGATTGGTTCTTAACTTGTTACCACTGCAGCTTGGAATATTGTGTTTTAGGGATTGCTACGTTAGTTACAGCTGGTCCTGCTTATTTATTTATTTATTTTTGAGACCAAGTCTCACTCAGTCGCCTAGGCTGGAGTACAGTAGCTTGATCTCGGATCACTGTAGCCTCCACCTCCCAGGTTCAAGCAATTCTTGTACCTGAGCCTCCCTGAGTAGCTGCGACTAAGGTGCGCCACCACACCTGGCTGATTTATGTATTTTAGTAGAGATGGGGTTTTGCCATCTTGGTCAGGCTGGTCTGGAACTCCTGGCCTTGAGTGGTCTGCCCACTTTGGCCTCCCAAAGTATTGGGATTACAGGAGTGAGCCATCACGTCTGGCCGGTCCTGCTTATTTTTCAGCTTCCCAAATCTTTGTGGCTGTTACCTCTTATTTCTCTCTATTTTTTAGGATTTATGCCTAAAAAAAAAACAAAAAAAAACTTTATTGTAGTTTTAGTGGGATTTGAGGGAGTGAAATTAGGTGTTCTTAGTTCATCATCTTAATACCATTCTAACATGCGTTTTAGATTTTAATATGTGTAATGTTAATAATAACTTACAATTAGAGCATCTTAAATAAACAAAACATATATTTCCTCTGAACCAAATACAGTGAAACTTTTTCTTTAGATGCTATAGTTTTCAATAATTTGCATATGCAAAGTTTTCAAATAGCATATAAAAAAATGTAATGGTTGACTAGACTTAATTCTAGTTGTTTTTTTTTTTCTTTCATTACTAATTATGTGACTCCTGGCAAATGATTACATTCACTGGTCTTAAAATTTGAGATTGTAGCACTCTTATTTTACATGGTCATTGTAAGAGGGAAATAAAAAAAAAATTGAATGCAGCTTGAGCAACATAGTGAGACATTATCTCTACAGAAAATTTTAGAAATTTGCCAGTTGTGGTGGTATGCACCTGTGGTCCCAGTTAATCCAGAGGCTGAAGTGAGAGAGTCTCTTGAGCCCAGAAAGTTGAGGCTGCAGTAAGCTGAGCCATGATTGCACCACTGCACTCCAGCCTGTCTACAAACAAATAAACGAAAAAACAAAAAGACTTGTGAAAGTGCTGATTTTTAATTAGGAAAAGATTAAACATTGGATAGTCATGGAATTGTTTCCTGAACATTAGAAATTGGTTGCAAGTAGTTATGCTTCTATAAATTAACAATGATTGGTCTCATTACAAATGACCCTATATAAAACAAATTTCTTGTAATCTGTGACATTATACAATCAAGCTGAATCTTACTTTTTTAGTAATATTAATAAAAATTAAAAGTAAATCACTTAGGTTTCCTGTAGATTTTCTCAGAGTCATCTATCATAAGCACATAGTAGTTCCACATGAAAAGTGCCCTACAAAAGTTATTTTTGCATCTTGGATTCTGAAGTGCAGATGTTTTTAGGCCAAGACTAAAATCTTAGTAGACATATTAGTTGACTACTTCTTAAAAAGTAGGAGTTGAGATCCTAAAAATGAAGGTTCTTTTGAGGTTTTTGTGGTAGAAACAAAAACACTGAGAATTTTAGCTCACTATTTATTGAGCAAATAACTGTGTTTTATCCTATGGAAGAGAATGGAAAATGAATTAAGATGTGATTTATATTCTTATATAAAGATTATTTGCATAAAGATACAAGTAATGAAATGTGGTAAGTATAATGATGATATGCGTAAAAGATATTGAGAGAGTAATGATACCTGGTTTGGGGATGTGCATAGTAAGGAGAGATTAAGGAAAGAATTTTTAGTGATAGGGTAATATAGGTTGAATCATGTAGAGGATATATCAAGTAAACTATAATAGGATAGTTTCTTTGGGATAAAGATGCTGGCCTCGACACTTATTTTATCTGAATAACAGCCTAATTATTTTCCTTTTCTAAACTGTTTCATCAGACACAGAAACAGAACCAATGTGTGAAGGGATGGATGAAGCTCTGTCAGCTGGTACTAAGTGTTGTCTAAGTTGCATTTCTGCTTGTATCAGTTCTGTGCAATTTTATTGGAGAATTTTGGATTTTCAGATTAGGGATGTCCAACCTATATTATTAGTAGCCAGCAGCTTTCTGTTGGTAGACTATGTTTAGATTAAGAAAAAAGTAGTCAGGATTTACATCGGAAAAGTATTTGGCAAGAGAAGGGAGGCTTGAAGAAGATATCATCCATTTGACAGTGAGTTCCGTAATTTAAATCTTTGTGGATCAGACTTCCTAAAAACAATTTCTTACATTCCAGAATGTAAGAAAGTGTTCATTAGGCAACTCTGAATATTTTGGCTATTTGTACTTTCTTTCCCCGCCCCCCAATTAAACATAGATTCCAGTGCTTACAGTAATATCAGTTCTGTTCCAGCCTTTTTCAGTTTACCAAATCTTGCTTTTGTTTTTAATTATATTATTTATTTATTTATTTTTTGAGACAGAATCTGGCTTTGTTGACCAGACTGGATGTAGTGCAGTGGTTAAGTTCACTATAGCCTTGAACTTCTGGGCTCAAGTGATCTTCCTGCATAGCCTCCTGAATAGCTGGAACTACAGGTTCACATCACCACACCTGTTAATGTTTAAAATATTTTTTTTTGTAGAGAAAGAGATCTTGCTTTGTTGCCAGGCAGGTCTCAAACTCCTCGCTTCAGGAGAGCCTTCCGTCTCGGCCTCCTAGAGTGTTGGGATTATAGGCGTGAGCCACCGTGCTTGGCCTAAGTCTTGCTTTTAATGAAGTCTTTGCTTGAGAATCACAGTTATATTTTTGAAGAATTAATATGACTTGGATCAAGTATAACTTTTTTTTTCCTGATATACTTAAAGCAGTTGTTACCTACATTATTCATTTTGCCTCATGGAAAATACATAAGGACCTTTTAAAGATAAGTAATTTAAAAAACTTTTGTTATGGAAAATTTGAAATATATACCAAAATAGAATGAGATAATGAATTCTGTGTGCCCATTGCTCAGCTTGAACCATTGTCAAATCATAGGGCCAATCTCGTTTTAGCTATATCTCTATTACCCCCTATACCCTTAAAACGTTTTAGTAAATACCTATATTTAGTGATGGATAGAGACAAAATACACAGGTTAGCTAAATTTTAGGAAGGTAGACTGAGGAAGAGAGAAAGAAAACGTGGAGTCTGTCGCTGATGTGAACAGGTTCTCCCTGTGCTTTTGTCCTTCCCTTCTCTTTGATTGATGTGTTTCTGCCAACCCACATTTGTTGGATCTCAAATTTGTCTTGCTAATATACCCATTATTAGACTGAGTTTTTACCCTTTTTAAATATTCCCTTCTTTCCATCAGAAAGAATCTATAATTCTTTGTTTTTATTTGCTTTTTACTCACATCAAAATGTTGGGAGGTCTGTGTCAGGGCAGGAAATGTAATTTGCCCTGGGACTAAACACTCACCTGGGGATGTTAATGTTTGTGACCATTTGTACTACTGAAGAGAAGAAATTGTTTTTATATCTATGGTAAATTACTCAAAATAAGCTTTTTGCCATCTTCTAGAGACCCTGTTGTCAAGGTTCAAAAATTTAATTGTAGGCTTTAACTGTTCTGCTAGATTTGAGCACTTTGGGGCTTAGATTCTGTGGAGAAAATCTTTAGCCTTCTATAAATTGAAATTAACTTGATCAATCAAGCTATTTTCAGGATTTAAACACTTTTCTAGAAATTATAAAATTGAAATTCTTTTCATGATAAAACTATAAAAGGTAAAAAAAAAAAAAAAAAAAAAAAAACCCGAAAAAAAGGCCTTAAGCAAGGTTTAACTTTTTTTTTTTTTTTCTGGACTGAAATGGAGGCTTTCTTTCAAGCGAATTCCCTGATGTTTGCTCTGTGTGATTTGGCTCTATCTCTGTAACTGCTAATATGTGGCATGGATTTCAAGTTGTTTGGGATCTGGATGTGCCCAAAGTCTGTATTGCAAGACGGGATTCACAGGCATTATGTTACAAAACTGGCTTGCTGCCTTCTGTTTTCTTTTTCTGTGTCCTGTGTAGCTGCATTGTTTGTTGCAGTATATGCATTAGCTGTTGCCTATGTTCAGTTTCCTGCAGGCTGACAAAGTGGGAGGGGCTTTGTTTGTTACATAGCTGAGTTTTCACTGTGTGAGTTCTTGAGTGCACATTGCAGCCATCTTAATTACACTTTTGTGCAACTGAGACTGTGCAGCTGTCTCAAAATGGCTGCTAACCTAGTCTTTGTAGCTGCCTAGGCAGCAAGTATGCCAGTGAGGAGACTTGTCACATGCATCAGGACCAGAGGTAAGAACCAATTACTCTTTATCTTTAAACATTCTCATTTTTTTCTTTTTAAAAAAGGAATTTAACTGAGTTTACTTAGAAGGGCGAACTTAGAGCTTGGTTTTTAAAAAGTTGAAATGTTTGGTAGAACCTTTAAGCCTTTATTATGAAAACAGTACATAGCATGGTGGGGTCAAAGGTTAAATTCTTGTAATTTCTCACCATTTTATGTTCTGTCCTTGCCAGAACATTTGATCACCACAGTAGTGCTTTTCTGGCCCTAATTAATGTAACATTCCTTTTGTGTAGGCTATTTTAGTGTGTTTGATATTTATTTGTAGAAATTAAAACAATATATTATCCGAATAGATTTTTTTTAAAGGATCCGTAAATAAGCCTTGTTTTGCACAAAGACTACAATATTTCTAGGTTTTTGTGAGGTATTGTGTGGAAGCTTTTTGGGAAGAAGGGTAATTATATAAAGCATGAAAAAAAATTTTTAATACTGTCCAAAATCTTTTTTTGGCATTATGGGTTCCAATTCTTTCTCATCATGCTGCCTCCTCCCAGTATCCAACTCTTAGATATTTTTAAGGCTGCTTTGCTTCTTTGTTCCAATTACTTTTTGCTTAAGTTGGCATTCAGATTCAGATTTTGAATTTAGAAATAAATTCACATCTAGTCATGGATACCTCTTCTTAAAAAATATATCTAATGTATTCAGATACCATCAGAGCTGAAGTACTCAGTTGTTTTAGTTAATTAAGTGATATTATTATGTTCATTTTAGTCTTAGTTTAAACCTGTAGTATATTTAAAAGAAATGTAGCTCAATGATTTTGTAAATTTAATTTCAAAAAATTTAAAAAGCTTTCTTAACATTGTTCTGGAGTAGAAATGTTTATTGAGATACTGTAAGTCTGTGGTTAACCAGAAAGATGGGAGAATGAAATTCTTATTCGCGTAGTATTTCAGATAGCAGGAAAAAAAAAAGCATACTTTAAGCAGCAATACTTAAATTGCAGTACCTATTAAAATCTTTTTTAGCTGGTATAATGTACTCCTGGTTTTGTCCGTAGAGTATTAAGAATATATCCCTGACTTATATGACATAGAGCAGTAAGTTCTAAATTTCTGAGTAGAGCAGCTTTCTAAAAACAGAAACTTTTTGCAAGTTAAACTCTTAGGGAGGATTCCAGTATATAAAAGGAATACTTATGGTTTCTGCTTAATTCTGCAAGGCTTAAGAAACAAAAGGACACATGTAATATTTTATTGTTATGTACTTATTTTATATGGTAAACTTATTCATATGCCATGTGTATTTAATAAAATGAAAATAATTTTGCTATTAAGATAAACAAAAGTTTGAAACAAGATCATATCTGACAATTATAATTTTATATTAGATCCAAATCTAGTTCACTTGTTTGTAGAACCTTGGCCTCTTAAGGCACTGTGGAATTCAGTTTGAAAATTATTCTTGAATGTATCTTCTTTGTGTTGTTTTTTGATGTTCATGAAGATGGAATATAAGATCTATATGTACATGACTTAACAGTTTAAAATTGTTGCCTTGTCACGGCCTTGTGTTTATATTTGTTTTCGTTACTTTTTTTTAAACAAAATAATTGTTTTTCCTAACTGATTCAGTGTCCATTTATTTAGTGGCTTAAAATGTGTTCTGGGATCAGTATTTATCTCAGTTTCATCAATAGCTTTAGCATTTTTGTTTCACTTTAGTCACTACACTACAAAATCTTTAGGACTGTCTTATATGACATAGTCGATTCTCATAATTTGAACACTAATTTATGTAAATCATTCAGTCATATGAACTGTCCCTTAAGAAAAAGAAAAACATTTTAGTGTGTTTGAGGGATTCTATTCATCATTCCTTTCAGCAAGGTTATCCTTGGAGTGAACATGACATAGAAAAGTGAATGTGCTGTGACCTTAATCACTCTTATTTTCATGCCTTTTAATAGTAATAACAGCTCACTATCTTGGTGGCGAGAGTGGGAGGGGAGGAGACTCTAGTGTTTAAAAATACATGTATTTAAAACATTTTATATAAGGTAGAAAAACTGTCCATGTTGAAATTACTGAACAGTTTATATTGGTCTTGAGTGGGATCTTAGGGAAATTTTAATAACTCAGTCTTTTTGCCTTCTATTGCTAACTGTAATATTTACCCCTGCCCTCTACAAGATTATTACTTGCACATGAGGAAATACGCCCTATGGTTACTCAGGATATTATTGCTAATTCTTTCACTGCTGTGTTGCATTTTTGCAACTGTAAGCATAAATTACCCCTTACTGAGATGATTACTTTTGGGATTGGTGATAGTTTTCAAATTTTCTGTTCCAAGTTCCAGGTTAGCTATTATGCTGGGTAATTGAGGGCATAATAAATCTAGGAGCTGAATAATTGAAGTTTTATGATGTTATTTTGTCACTTGTTAAAATTCTCCCCTTTTGTTTACTCTTTTTCATAAACAATTTCATCTACGTAAGCCTCTAAGAGAAATGTTAGGGTGGTGACACTGGCCAAGGGTCCAAACCTGAATTTGAATACTGTTTTTCCTACCTTTTTCTGACGTTGACAAGCTTATTCCATTTTCTTTTCTTTTCTTTTTTTTTTTTTTTTTTTGACGGAGTTTCACTCTTGTTTCCCAGGCTGGAGTGTGATGGCACGACCTCGGCTCACTGCAACCTCTGCCTCCCGGGTTCAAGCGATTCTCCTGCCTCAGCCTCCTGAGTAGCTGGGATTACAGGCATGCACCACCATGCCTGGCTAATTTTTGTATTTTTAGTAGAGATGAGGTTTCTTCATGTTGGTCAGGCTGGTCTCAAAGTCCTGACCTCAGGTGATCTGCCTGCCCTGGCCTCCCAAATTGCTGAGATTACAGGTGTGAGCCACTGTGCCCTGCTAATTTTTTTTGTTGTTGTTGTCGAGACAGTCTCACTCTGTCGCCGAGGCTGGAGTGTAGCGGTGAAATCTTGGCTCACTGCAACCTCCACCTCCCAGGTTCAAGTGATTCTCCTGCCTCAGCCTCCCCAGTAGCTGAGATTGATTACAGGCGCCCACACCACGCCCGGCTAATTTTTGTATTTTTAGTAGAGACAGGGTTTCACTATGTTGGCTAGGCTGATCTTGAACTCCTGACCTAAAGGGATCCACCTGCCTTGGCCTCCCAAAGTATTGGGATTATAGGTGTAAACCACTGCCCCCAGTCGCCTTTCTTGCTTTACTGGAGACAGAATCTCACTCTGTTTCTCAGGCTGGAGTACAGTGACAGTCTGAGCTCACTGCAACCTCCACCTCCTGGGTTCAAACAATTCTTGTGCCTCGGCCTCCTGAGTAGCTGGTATTACAGGCGTGTACCACCTTGCCCAGCTAATTTTTATGTTTTTAGTACAGACGGGGTTTTATCACGTTGGCCAGGCTGGTCTTGAACTCCTGGCCTCAAGTGATCTGACCACCTCAGCTTCCTGAAGTGCTGGGATTACAGGCATGAGGCATCGTGCCCTACGTTCATTCCATTTTTTGATTCTCATTTCTTCATCTATAAAATGGGGGAAAATTCCTATCTATTTGGCAAGCATATGCTGAGAATCAATTTACATAATGTTTCAGAATAGTATCTTGAAATACTCTGCAAAAATCTTGCATACTAATTTTCTCAGTAATATCCAAATGCATTTCAGTTTATTTGCCTCTCAAGTGTCATATACCTTTTCAAGTGTGATTGGATCAGTGTATATTTAAAAACTATGAGAAATTTCTTGTATAACTCATGCTCAGAAGCAAGAAGTGCTAAGTAACACTATATCCACTTAGTAATGTTATATATTCATTTTTGTAGTACTGGGACCTACTCTGTTAGCATAAATTAGCCATCCTTTGTTGTATATGGATATGGCAGATGTATTTATTAAGTAAAGCCAATATAGAATGTTGACATTACAGAATTTAGAGGAGTAGGAGAAATGTTTTGGGTATAGTCTGGCTGAGTTCTTCAAATATACTGTGAGAAAATAACTTATCTAAAAACATGACTTGAATTCATGGCCTAGAGTTTCCTGTGTTTCAGTACAAATGAGAATCATAAAAACAGTAATTTCTCTTTCAGAAAAATTCATTTTCAGAGCTACAGATTGGCAGCTAGCAAACACTTTTATTCTTGTTTTTATTCTTTAGCCACTAGCCCATTTCTCTAATTGTTAACATTTAAAGTTGTCAGATTTTACCTAAAAATCTAGGTGTCTTGCCTCTTGAAAAGCAAACAACATTTTTGCTTGAGAATAGCAATCTATATAACTGAGTATAGATGCTATCTCCTTCAGATAGGGCCGCCTCTTGCCCACCTCTGGTCCTCTTCAGTGAATCACATTACCTGTGTGGCCTTGGAAAACAGTTCCTTTTAAATATCTATCCTACGTATTTGATAGGTTATTGGCAGCCTTAAATATCTAAAATACAACTTCTAACCCAAAAGAAGGTAAACATAAGTAAAATGTAGCCTAGTTTACTTGGTAGGAGAGACTTAGAATATATAAAGTCAGTTTACTCTTTAGAAGATGTGGCACCTTTTGTAACCTTTCACTTTGTCCTAATTTTTTATAGAGTGCCATGGGAGCCAAATGAAGGAGATCCAATGACATAACAACAAGTAACAATTGATTGAAAGTGAAGAGATTAAAGAAATACTAATTAGAAACATAAGTATCTTGAGATCTTTTATGTGATAATCAGTTCTGTTTTCTTTAAATGTTATCACTGTATTAAAGGACATCACTATCAACTTGATGTTCTTAATGGTGATACTGAATAAGAAAAAGTTAAAGTGTATTCAAGCTATGCGGTTTACTGAACAGGTAAATGAAATAGCATTTTATAAAAGATTTTTGCTCAAATTAGTTGAGCTAAGAAGTTTTATCACTTAAAATAATGAGTAAATGTCCTAATAGAACGTTTTCTTAACTGTACACTAGATTAGATAATGGCTGTTAGGCCATTACAAACTTTATTTTTTTGAAAACTTACTACTGTTTACATTTATTAATTTAACATTTACAGTGGCTATGTGAAGACTACCTTGATGATGCATGAAGCATGATAATTTATAATCTTGATCTGACTTAAATTTGAATTCCACATTTCCCAGAGGAAAGCCAGCTTGTTAACATTCAAATAAGACCACGACATTGGTAACTCTAAGGAAGAGCTAAAAGACTGTTACGCCTTTTTGGAAAATGTTTACTAGTTAGAGTTCAGCTTTAGAGAAAATTGAAAAAGTGATTAACTTGCACGGGGAACAGTGACTCCCCTGCTTTACTGTTCTTCACACTTTGAAAAGAGAAAGTGATTTGGGAGAAAGCCTAATGTCTATTCAAATAAGTGATTGTTTTTTTAATTGCCCAGGTTAGAACTCTCACAAAGAGTTCTCTGTTGATGATTTGTAACCGTCTGTTATTATTCATTAATATGTGAATATGGAAATTGTGAAAACAGCTCAAATTGATTTAGTAAATCTTCATCAGTTTAATGAAAGAGGGACCTTAACACTGGAGAGAGGTCTGAGGAGTTGCTTCTGCATCTGCCTGAGAGAATCTGTCTTTCCTTCTGAAGTAAGCCAGATACAGCTAGCCAACTCTCAGTAGAACTATCTGACCTAGTATATCCCTTTGTTGGATATAGAAGTACCTGTATCATGGCATACATAGTGGAAAACATTAGTATAGAAGTTAGGAAAAGATTATTTCTGCTCTGATACTGTTATTAAGTAATTATGTAGTTTTGGATGAATATTTAACCTCTTTGTGTTATCCCTGATCATTAATTGAGAGGGGTCGTTGGAAGAACACCAACTTTGAGTCAAACAGAGTCAGGGTGAATCCATGTTCTTCCTCTCATTAGTTACAGGTTATCTGAAAAATGGATATATAGTGTTCAAAGTACAGTACCTATTTATGATAATGTGTTCAATAAGTCTTAGGTATTTTGTTTGTTTTGAGACAGAGTTTCGCTTTTGTTGCCCAAGCTGGAGTGCAATGGTGCAGTCTCAGCTCCCTGCAACCTCCGCCTCCTGGATTCAAGCAGTTCTCCTCCCTTAGCTTCCTAAGTAGCTGGAATTATAGGCGTGCGCCACCATGCCCGGCTAATTTTGTATTTTTAGTAGAGACAGGGTTTCACCATGTTGGCCAGGCTGGTCTCGAACTCCTGACCTCAAGTGATCCGCCTGCCTCGGCCTCCAAAAGTTCTGGGATTACAGGTGTGAGCCACCACGCCTGGCCAAGTCTTAGGTATTTTTATGGAATGAGGCAAGTTACTTATTTTCAGAACCTCAGTTTTTCTTGTTTTTAAAATGGGAATAATGTTTATCATAAAGAACTAATATTAGGGTTTAAATGAGGATAACAAATATAAAGCGACTAGTGAAGTGTAGCACAAATTAAGTATTGGTTGCATTTGTTTCACAAGATTCCCTTTAGCACAGATCTTTGTTTTTTTCTTTTAAAAATCATTATTTCAGGAAGAATGGGGTTGGGAGAAATCTGGTCTACTGGGTAGTTTGGAAACTGATCTTTAGGGAGAGGGCATTTTTAGGGACCTGGCTGATTTACAGTAAAAATGTCAGAGAGCAGGGTGTTTAGAATCTCCAAGTGAAGACTTTGAAGAGTCTAAAGGGTACAAAATAAGAATTCTTACTTGTGCAAAGGCAGCATGGTAGAGTGAAAACTAAAACAGACTGTGAATTGATCAATTACTCAACAAATTTAACAGCTATTTATTATGCACCTATTATTTGCCAGGTACTGTTTGATGCTTAGCATATAAGATCCTTGCTCTCCCTCAGGGAGTTTACACTGTGGAGGGAGTGGGAAGACACAGACAATAAATTCAAGAGAAGGTTGCAAATACTTAGGGATTATGAATGCTGTGGGGTAGGGTAGAATAGGTATCTAAGAGCTAGATGAGCACTACTCAAAATGTGGCCTGTGATCAGTCTGAGAACTGTTTGCTTTTGGTCCTCTGTGAGATAACTGAAATTGAGAGTTTATAGAAATTTTTACATCAATCTGATAATGTAATTTTTTGTCGATTGAGTCAAAACAATTAAGACTCATATTTTATATGCCTATTTTAAATTTCATTTTTCAAGTAATTCATTGCCACCATATTTTACAACAGCATTGATCTATAGTGGGTTGAAAATAAAACACCAGTCTTTACTGTATTCATTTGAGCAGTGAGCTAGATCAACAGTTGCCATTGTTAGTACTTTTAGTAAGCGTGTTGTGGAGATTTTCAGCTTCTTTTGATAAATTAATTCACTGTCAAGTAATTAGCTTATTTGGCTTAAAAATATTTACATCCATGTTATTTACACTGTATTTTATGTTGGACTGAATGATTTTAGGTCTTTTGATTTTCAAATACTTTTATTCATGGTTGGATGCATGATACAAGTAGGAAGAGAGCAAAATTAAAACTATAAGGTATATAATAAGTGATTTCTTTTTTTAATTTTTAATTTCTAGATTCGGTTCTCAATACTTAGATTATTTCTAATATTTTTTTCTCAACTCATATATTATGATCAGTATATGGTACTTAGAAAACTCTTTTGATATAAGACCTTTCCTCCAACCAAGAGTTAATTGATAATGGTGTACACTGCATGAAATTAAATCATTATGTTTGTTCCCATCACTTCATCTGCTGCTGGTGGGTCATAGATCCTGAGAAGAGAATATAGTTGTTTGAGGAAATTTATCGTTGATAACCTAGGTAATATTTTTGATTGTCTGTATAAGTTCTACCATTTGTATTGATAAATAATAACTTTATGAGTCCCCTCATTTATAGCCCCATTATCTTTTTTATGTAATAGGGGTAACTTAAGAATTATGTCGAAGATAGCTGAAAATAAGATTTAGAAATACGGGAAATATTTTGGATAACCCCTAGTTAGCATTTTAAGTACTTCTTTTCATTTTATTATTTCAGAGGTGGGACTAAATTAGTTTCTGGATTGTTATTTTAAAATGAAATTTAATATATCTATAGCCTTAACGAAAATGGTAATGGAGTAGAATTATATATTAATAGATCATAAATTAACTACAAACTAGATAAAAAATTTAAAAAAAGGCCTTACAGATAATGACTCAACTCTTGCCTTGTCATATCTGGCCAGTGAAAACAATACATGAATGATACAGGTTTGAAAAGAATGTGGCACAGACAGAATATTTTCTTGTGAAGACGTTCTTAATTTAATATGCCTAGGTTTTGGTACTGAGCATATGCTTTGGTAATATTAACTAGTGGTAAATGTGTTGAATTGTGTAACCATCATAATAGTGATACTTGAAGGTACACAATTCTTATTATTTGGTGAAATGTTAAACAATATACTTATAAGAGCAAATCTACTTAATGATGTTTACTATTTAATTGATTAGTTAAAATTTGAAAGGGAGTTGTAGAGTAGAATGAGGATAGCTTTTAGGTAATGTGAATTATAATTTGTAAAATTTTTAATGATTGTTAAACAGCAGCCATTGAATTTACGTGGTCTGTGCCATAAGTAAGCTAAGGCTTTTGAATATCTCTGAGAGTTAAAAATATTTTTCTTGTGGTGGGGGGTGGAATTTCAGTTATATAAGAATTATAAATTGGTTTTCTTTTATTACCTGGATTTGAATTATATTAGTAAGTAGATAACTAGATATATTCTAGAACCAGTCAGTACATGTTGGGGAACAAATGGGGAGGGTTTACTCAGCAGTACTCTCCTTTAGTTTGGTCATGAAATGAGGACTGCTTTATGTAAATTGTTCTTACTGGCGCCAGCTAGCTGTAACTGCAGTCTGGCTGTGCTGGGGCAGCAAATAAAATGTGTCATGGATTTTCTGTTTGGAATGTATAAGAATTAAGCCTTTTGGACTGAAAGAACAGAGTTGATACATTAGAATAGCAGTAGTGAGACCACAATTGACAGTGAATATGTGAAATAGTGAGAAGCTATAAGCCTTTTAAGCTTTTAGTTCTTTTATAGATTTATGCCTATTGATACTATTGGGTAATATGTGGGAGGTACTTAACTGCACACAGTTGCTGCAGACCTAATAGTTGGCAGCATAGAAAGCAGTACAAAGAATTCTGATTCTAGGCATTTTAACTTGAAATAGTCATTTTGAAGATATACTCTGTGTGTTCTGTGAGCTTCATTGACACATTGTCTGACGTTTTTTGGCTTTTGTGGTAAATGGGATGTATGCTGCACAAACTACCCAACAGATGTGAACCACTGTTTGAAAGGAATTTTAATATGTAGCCAACCTACTATATTCTTTTTTTTTTAATGAATATGAATCAAACAAGAAATTTAGACTCAAGAAGGCTTACCTAGAAGTCTGCATTAGCTTTTAATGTTTATACAAATGAACTAAGTAGCAGTGGTTTACAGAAGAGGAAGTCCTTTTCACAGTGTCAAGCTGCCCACAGGTAAGAGATTCAGGTCCTTTTTCTGTGACACCTACCCCCCAGGCTTTATATTTTTCTCTCACCATTGGTAAGTTTTAAAAAATGTGTTTGTTTTTAGTTCTAATGAAAACAGGATTGGTAGATCGTTTGATGTTAATATTCAGGAGATTTTGAATGCCACATTTGGATTTGGTATTTTTTAAAATGTAATTTTCATCTTCTCAAAATTCCTTCACATTTGAATTGAAATGAACTAACAGTGGACTTCATATGTGATTATTACTCATGCATACAATATGTTCATATTACATAGAAATCAGTTTTAGATCTCTTTTCATTATAGTCTGTTAGTATATTCTCAGTTGTAGTGACACCAACTGGTACATGCAGAGAGATGACATTTTGTAACCTCACTTAAGTATAAAGTTTAAGTTTAAATTTACCACTTTGAATTCACCTTTACAAATCAGAGTGCTTATGTTTTCAAATATGGCTCATTGACATACATTAGATAATGTATATTTGTACATATAACTTGGTCAATTTTTCTACTTCCACCCTTATTCTTTCCATTTCTCTATATTTAAATTTATTATTTTAATAAAGTGAATTTTAGAAGTCTAAAATGAATGTATTAATTAGGAATTCCATTAAATTTAATATTTCTTAACCTGGGTTAAAGGAACACAGTCATTTGTTATTCTTTTTTCCTACACTTGAAATATTGTATACAAAAATACAAAATTCCATTGCAATAAAAATAATACCATTGCTGTAAAGATACGAAGGTGTATGCTTATAAAGAAATGCCAATATGTGTGTTCATTCGTATCAGTATGGCCAGAGATACATTACTGATTGTAATAATTTTTGGAGGGTGGGTGTGAAGAGTTGAATAGCAGAGTCAAGTGAAGAGTGGTAGTGAGATAGCTTAGAGAAGTGTATCAAAGAAAGGAATTATATTAGGCAGCTCTCTGCTCTTTCCCTCCCTCTTTAGAAGTCAAGCAGCAGGCTCTTTCTGTAACCATGAAGTGTTACTTTTAGGTGGGACTTCCAGTTCTCTAATTTCTGAAAGTTTGGTCACTTATTGCTACATGGTTGTATACTTTAAAACTGGGGGCCAGCTGTAATAGAAGCCACACTCATGTTTCAGGGGCAGGAACTGTTCCTTACTTATTGCCTTTTGACAATGTTGCTTGGATTAAAAAACAACAACGTGTATTTTATTGATTATAGAAACAACATTTTTTGTGTGTGTTTCATCTCAGTAAACAATTTCACTATGATTGACAAAATGATAATAGTAGAAAGAAATCAATTTTGATTAATGTGTTTGAGGTTGGATGAGGGAAAGGTCATGCTTCTTGGTGTAGAAGACATACACATCTGAAACAGCAGGAAAAAGTTTTTCAAACTTCTCTTGTGCAATTATATTGGTTAGGGGAATGCTGCGCAGGGAAGATAGTTGAGATGGGTTGGTTTTTAAAATATAGACAAAGAGAAAAAGAGTTGATAGACAAAAACAGGAATTTATTGAATGCTGTTAGAGTTGGAGGTCATAGCAAAGAAAGATGAGGGATAGTAGGACAGAGGTGTATTTTGTATATAGACAACCGAAACAAAGATAAAAGTCATGAGTATGATTACAGGCGTGGTGGCTCACGCCTGTAATCCCAGCACTTTAGGAGGCCAAGGCAGGCGAATCACCTGAGGTCAGGAGCTCGAGACCAGCCTGACTAACATGGTGAAACCCCATTTCTACTAAAAATACAAAGAATTAGCCAGACATGGTGGCGTGCACATGTCATCCCAGCTACTTGGGAGGCTGAGGCAGGAGAATTGCTTGAATCCGGGAGGCAGAGGTTACCGTGAGCCAAGATCGCACCATTGCACTCCAGCTTGGGCAACAAGAGTGAAACTCCGTCTCTAAAAAAAAAAACCAAAAACAAACAAAAAAACAAAACACCAAAAAAACAAAGTCATGAGGATAAAGGTATATATAGTCTTTGAGGCTATTGAAGTTGAGTGTGAATGATCCGAAATTTGTAGTATAAAAATCTTTGAGTTCCTAAAAAGTGTTTGTGTTCCTCATAAAAAACAAAATGTATTTAGCAAGCAATGTAGAATCTCAAAATCTTCAAAATGAAATTAACTAATGAAAAGTCTAAAATGAATGTATTAATTAGGAAATCAATTAAATTTAATATTTCTTAACCTGGGTTAAAGGAACATAGTCATTTGTTATTCTTTTTTTCTGTGCTTGAATATTATATACAAAAATACACAATTCCATTGCAATAAAAATAATATATTACCATTACTGTAAAGATATGAGGGCGTATGCTTATAAAGAATTTTAAAATTTTGTATACAGTATTTCAGGTAGTTTCTAATATTGTTCTTTGCACTGAAACCTACTGTTTGATATTCCTGACAGATAATTATGTAGTTTATACTTTACCATTTCTAATGATGGAAGGGGGGAGAGTCTCTAATTTCATAAGGCAGTTTCTTCTTTTGTTGGGCATCCAAACAAATTAACGTTTGTTGATTTTGAGATGAAATTGCCTTTCATTACTCTTATTTTTGCCTGTCATAGTCCCCCACTTCCTGTCTGTCTGTAGCTCTCTTTCTCTTTTATGTCTTTTACATGACAAATAGATACTATTTAAAGAAAGCTCATTAAAATTTTCTTATGTTTTCTAGGCTAAATATCAATATCCTTCATTTTTTCCCAACATTTCCTCATACAACATACTGTTCCAGAGCATTCTTTAGCATGGTCATCTCACAGTTATTAGGTCCTTCTTTATCTGTGATGCTCAGAACCAAACATAATTAACTACTCTAAAAATGTTCCCCTTCTCCTTGGCTGTTTGTTCTACAGTTTAACTTTGCATTAGCATTTTTGGAGCCACCTTGAGCTGTTGGATTTTCTGAGTTTGCATTAAGTTAAAACACCTCAGTCTTTCCCTAACAGGCATTGATAAACTTTAATATACTTTAATATTTGAAACAACTATGTTACCTTATTATGTTTTCTTAATAATTTCTAATGTTGTTCATTATATTTAGTATGCTTTGTCTCCATCTTCCTTGCAAGGTTTTTTTCTGTTGTAATAGTGTTTTTAAAGAACTGGCTTTTGGTTCCTTGATTGCTTGCTCTTTTGTTTTCTTTCATAATTTTTCTGCTTTTATTGTAATTCCATGCTTTGGGATTATACCTTTTTGCCTTTATTAATGTTTTTGAGTTTTTTGTTAATATATGCATTTAAGGCTAACAGTTTTAATCTGAATATCATTTTGGCTGATTTCCTTAGGTCGTATTCTGTTAGTACTTTGTTGGTATTTTATCACTGATTTCCTTCTACCTCTAAAAGTTTTTTTTTTTTTCATAAAGAGATAATTTTTCTGTCATCTTGTTGGTATATTTATTACATTATGACTAGAGAATATAGCCTTCAGTGTTTTTTTTTTTTGTCTTTGAATTTGTTAAGATTTTCTTGTCACCATATACATGGTCAATATTAATGTACATTGGCTATATTTGTAAAAAAAATTGGTTTTGGGTTTATTGGATATACAGTTCTATTTATTGTTCTGTTATTCTGGCATGCTAATAGGATATTCATTCTTTGTTTTCTTCATCTATAGATTTATCTCTGATTGTGAATTTGTTAGTTTTTTCCTGAATTATTTAAACCTGTTTTATCAATAGGACATATCTTTTTTTTTGTTCTATTACTTGATTTTCAACTTGAATTCTTTTTTATATGTCATATATAGGTTTCATATGTATACCTACCCTTTTTTGGGGTTACTATTTGCCTAGCGTATCATTTTCTATCCTTCTATTTCAACCTTTACTCTAAGGTATTACTCTAAGGTATGTCTCGTTTATAGTGCATAGCTAATGATATTTTTGTTGCTTTACACAGCTTGAAACCCACCAGGTTTTTCCCGATTGATAATTTTCTTTATTTTTGTCCCATATTCTGCAACTTATTAGTTTGTTAACTTACACATTGCAATTATCTGGCATAAATAACGTATTTATTTTAAAGATGATTGATCCTCAGTTATTTCAGCCTGCTCAAGAGTTTTACCTTTGGAGCTTTGCTAATTTCCTTATCTGAATTCCTTCATAGGGTCTTCTGCTGTCTTGTCTTATATTTATCTATAATTGTTTTACCAAGGGTCTGCGTTCTCTGTCTTTGCTCAGAAGTAATATATTTATTTCCTCACTCAAGCTGATTGTCAGCTTTGCTAGCTATAGAATTCTACAGTGAAAATAACTTTTCCCATGAATTTTGAGGGTACTTTTTTTTTTTTAGCTTTCAGTATTGCTGATGACAAGTCTGATGCCAGTTTAATTCTTTCTCTTCTGTAGTTAAATGATACTCTAAGTTATTAATATTTCCCTATAATGATTTTCTGAAATCTTATCACAGTATGCCTAGGTGTCAAAAAATTTTATTTTGCTTGTTTTAATTTAGTCTGTTTTGGGATTCAGTAGGCCTTTATTATTGGAAAACTTGTGTATTTTTTCAGATATGCTGATTTTTTTTTTCTTAATGTTTTCCCTCCTTTTTTTCTTGGTTCTTTTTTTCCGAAACTTGAGTTAATTGAAAGTTGTTGCTTCTGGGTATATTTCTTATGTGTTTGTTCTTGTGGGTGTAATAGCTTCTCATACACTTAGAGGATTTTTTAATATACTATTTTAAAATGTCTTCTGTTTATTCTCCTACTAATTAGCTAGTGTTTTTTGTGGGGTTTGGCACCTGACCTTTTGTTTTGAATTCTTGAATGTATTTGAATTCTTGAATGTATTTGAATTCTTGAATGTATTCATTTGAATTCTTGAATGTATTCATTTTGGTATTTGAGATTTCCTGTTTTACTTTGGCTGGATGCTGATGGTTCAGGTGACTGTGAGTGGTGGGCAAGTGGTACTTGCTGCACATAGGATATGCTGGTAATTTGTCTTTGGGATGGTAGCTTCCATGTCTGTCTAGGGGCATAGTGTCTATATAAGTTACTACTCTAGCTCACAAATGTCAGTGCTGCCCTGGTTTAGCACTAGCATGGAAGAGAGAATGTCTGATGAACTTAACTGTTCAAATACCAATTACATGAGTGTATTTTCGTGTGATGATTCACACTGGCCTATCAGGTCTAAATTGAAAGTCTGTTATTTGTATCCCCTTGTCTCTGTGTAAGTGAGGTACTTTAACTAGTTTGACATTTATCCTTCTAGTCTTTAAAATACCACTTGCATGCCTGTATACATGTTTAGATTTGTGTGTGTGTGTTTTAAAATACAATGGCATAAAAACAGGGAACATTTATTGACTGCTTACAGTATCTAAGTACTTTCTATTTATTATGTCATTTAATTCCCATAGCATTTCCACGAAGACAGACTTTGTCATTTCAGTTTCATAGATGAGGATACTGAGGTAAGGAGAAGATACATATTTTGGATAGATAACCAGGAAATAATAGGATTAATATTTAAAAAGGTATTTCTGGTCCTGGGATTTGCACTATTAATTACTAAGAAGTCTGCTTTTTTGGTACATTTGACAATATTTCTCAGAGATTTTTCTTTTTTAATGCCTGGGATATTAAGGGTTTTTATTTTTGTGTTTGCTATGACAGTACAGCAGTAGGCATCCTGATACATTCCTTTGTAAAACATGTTGGTACATAGATAGATACCTTAAAGGTCCTTTGGTGTGTCAAAATGATACACAGTTCCTGCTTATTTGTCCTTAAAAATGGATATGACACTTAACTCTTCTGCTTATGGTACATAAGACCGCTCATTTCTGTATATTAATGCTAACCACAAATAATTGCCAATCTGATGTTTAAAAATGGATTTTCTCTTTTTGTTTTGTCTTTTTTTGATGATTAGGTTGAATGCCTTTTCTCGTATGTGTTTCATGAATTGGCTGCTCACGTTTCTTTATTTTTTTTCCAACTGTTTGTCCTTTTCATTCACTAATAGATTTTCTTTTTTATTCTGGATACTAATCCTATAGCTCTATGCCATTTTTTTCAAGGATTTCTCCTAACTTTTGTGGTTACTTGTACTTTCTGTGCCTTTGAATATTTCTATTAATTTTATATCCAGTGTCTTTGCTATTGCACTTAACTGCCATTTTGATCGATTTTCCACCATTTATTTCAAAATCCATTTCTTCCTTATTTGTTATGTTTTGTTTTTGTTTGAGACAGAGTCTTGCTCTTGTCACCCAGGCTGGAGTACAGTCGCATGATCTCGACTCACTGCAACCTCTGCCTCCCAGGTTCAAGCCATTCTCCTGCCTCAGCCTCCTGAGTCACTGGGATTACAGGTGTCTGCCACCACGCCCGGCTAATTTTTGTATTTTTAATAGAGATGGGGTTTCGCCATGTTGGCCAGGCCAATCTTAAACTCCTGACCTCAGGTGATCCGCCAGTCTTGGCCTCCCAAACTGCTGGGATTACAGATGTGGACCATCACGCCTGGCCTTTCTTCCTTATTTGTGATGCTTCTCTGTCATAGTTACATTTTTTATTGTTTGCGTCTGTCTTTTGAATAATTATTCTGTTGTACTCTTTTTTTTGTACTTATGATAATAATGCTTTGTTATATGCTGTCACATTTGAGAGGGCAAACATTCCTCTTTACTTTGATTTTCAGGTTTTTCCCTGTTTTTAGCATTGTTTCACTTAGAGATTAAGTTTTCTTTTTTTTTTTTTTTTGGATATGGAGTCTCACTCTGTCGCTCAGGCTGTAGTGCAATGGCGCTGGGCTCACTAATTTTTGTATTTTTAGTAGAAATGGGGTTTCACCATTTTGGCCAGGGTGGTCTCTTAACTCCTGACCTCGTGATCTGCCCGCCTCGGCCTCCAAAAGTGCTGGGATTGCAGGTGTGAGCCACCGTACCTGCCCTCAGATTAAGTTTTAAAAGTTTGTCATGCTACAAAATACCTAGGTGGAATTTTCTTTTTCTTTCTTTTCTTTTCTTTTTTCTTTTGTTCTTTCTTTTCTTTTTCTTTCTTTTCTTTCATCTTTCTTTTTTTTTTTTTTGAGACAGAGTCTCATTCTGTCACTCAGACTGGAGTGCAGTAGCATGATTATAGTTCACTGCAGCTTTGACTTCCTCCCAGGTAGCTGGGGCCACAGACACGTGTCACCACACCTGGCTATTTTTTAAATTTTTTGCTGAGGTGGGGTCTCACTATGTTGCCCAGACTGGTCTTGAACTCCTGGGCTCAAGCAATCCTCTTGTCCCATCTTTCCAAAGTGTTGGGATTACAGGCATGAGCCACCATGCCTGGCTATAGTTACTTTTAAAAATTCTCCTTTTTTTTTCTTTAGTCACCTCCCTGACAATACTTCTAATAAATTTTATCCAGGAAGAATTGATTTTTTTTTTTACGTTGAGTCTTAGCTCTAACATTTCATAAGACGGCTCTAACATGTCATGTAAGTGTTTCTAGATACCTTTTTCTTGCCATTCTGATTTTTGGTTTTTTTTTTTTTTGAGACATTCTCCCTCTGTCACCCTGGCTGAAGTGAAGTGGCGCGGTGTCGGCTCACTGCAACCTCCGCCTGGGTTCAAGCGGTTCTTCTGCCTCTGCTTTCTGAATAGCTGGGATTTTATCGTGCCTGGCTAATGTTTTGTATTTTTAGTTGAGATAGGGTTTCCCCACGTTGTCCAGGCTGGTCTTGAACTTCCAAGCTTAGGTGATCCACCCACCTCACCCTTCCAGAGTGCTAGGATTACATTCACGAGCCACAGCACTTGGCCTGAATGTTTTCTTCGTTGTATCTTTTGACTCCTGTTTGAGCTTTTACTGTTTTGCTCAGGATTTTCACAACATATTGAATATAGTGTCATATCCTTTGTTTTTGTGTTTAAGAGAAATGTCTGTGGTGTTTTATTACTATGGTGTTTTTTGTGTTGAAGAGAAATATCTGTGGTGTATTATTATGGAATTTCTTGTTAGTTTGAAGTGATCTTTATCAGCTTAAGG
>NW_012104065.1:757920-758553 GCF_000951045.1 Mandrillus leucophaeus
GACAGTACAGCAGTAGGCATCCTGATACATTCCTTTGTAAAACATGTTGGTACATAGATAGATACCTTAAAGGTCCTTTGGTGTGTCAAAATGATACACAGTTCCTGCTTATTTGTCCTTAAAAATGGATATGACACTTAACTCTTCTGCTTATGGTACATAAGACCGCTCATTTCTGTATATTAATGCTAACCACAAATAATTGCCAATCTGATGTTTAAAAATGGATTTTCTCTTTTTGTTTTGTCTTTTTTTGATGATTAGGTTGAATGCCTTTTCTCGTATGTGTTTCATGAATTGGCTGCTCACGTTTCTTTATTTTTTTTCCAACTGTTTGTCCTTTTCATTCACTAATAGATTTTCTTTTTTATTCTGGATACTAATCCTATAGCTCTATGCCATTTTTTTCAAGGATTTCTCCTAACTTTTGTGGTTACTTGTACTTTCTGTGCCTTTGAATATTTCTATTAATTTTATATCCAGTGTCTTTGCTATTGCACTTAACTGCCATTTTGATCGATTTTCCACCATTTATTTCAAAATCCATTTCTTCCTTATTTGTTATGTTTTGTTTTTGTTTGAGACAGAGTCTTGCTCTTGTCACCCAGGCTGGAGTACAGTCGCATGATCTCG
>NW_012104065.1:759573-760718 GCF_000951045.1 Mandrillus leucophaeus
AGTTGGTACAAAGAGGAATTTGAATTTCTTCCATAATATGGAAGAGGATTAAGAGTCTTTTTTCTTTCACCTTTTTTTTTTTTTTTTTTTTTTTTAAGTGACAGGATCTCACTCTGTGGCCCAGGCTGAAGTGCAGTGGCACAATCATGGCTCACTATGACCTTGACCTCTCGGGCTCAAGTGATCCTCCTGCCTTGACCTCCCAAAGCTAGGCTTACAGGGATGCGCTACCTTGCCTGGCTGATTTTAATTTTTATCAGTGAATGAGTGTTGAAATATTAGTGTCTTTTCAATTTCTGTAAAGAAAGAGTTAATTTTTGTTTACCATTTTTATATTGTCAGTAAATTTCCTACTATGCTTTAAAAATTATTAAAGGTATTTAAAATGGAAAAACAGTGCAGTTTAGGATAGAGACGTTAATATCATCTTTTAGTAGTTAACCAGGAATATGGGGATACAAGAATTTGAAGAAAATATGTAGTTTCTTGCCTCCTGGCTTTAATGATCTGACATAGTCACAGTTAGGCCTCACAAACTGCTCTTCTAGTCTCTCTCAGCACTGTTCTTTGCACAGTATATTTATTGAATTGATTGTTGTGCTGTTAACAGTGAGGTGGCTGATCGAACTTTTTTCTGTTTACCAGTCAAATGGCTTCAGACTGTTTATGTCAACAGTAGAAAAGATGATTAAAAATTTAGAAGAGAAATATGGTATTTGGAAATGCCAAAATAAGGTCCTAGATCTGCATTTGTGAACCCTCAAAAAGAGCTTAGTTGTATGTACTTGGTGGCTTACTGCATTTATCACTGAATTTCCTTGGAATTTTTCTCCCCCGCTTCTCTCTCTCCTCTTCCTCCTTTAAAATTTTTTTTTAATTCTGGAGGCTCTAGGCTCAGTTAAATATTTTCATGTGGCAGAGAGCCAGATTTCCAATAGCCCTGAACTCAGCATGCTGCTGTTGCTTAGCAACTACTTGTGAAGTCTTGTGGCTATAACTGAATTATAAATAGGGTTATGAGCAGAAGTGCAATTGAAATTGAGATTGGAAAGAAAGGCATACTCTTTTTTTTTCCCCATCTCACTTGAATTTGAGTGATTTTTTTTTTTTTTTTTTTTTTTTTTTG
The DNA here is from genome assembly GCF_000951045.1 of Mandrillus leucophaeus. Lineage (NCBI taxonomy): Eukaryota > Metazoa > Chordata > Mammalia > Primates > Cercopithecidae > Mandrillus > Mandrillus leucophaeus. The sequence continues at coordinate 760,700 of NW_012104065.1, forward strand.
AGACAGAGTCTCATTCTGT